>NW_004949134.1:1384411-1393592 GCF_000317375.1 Microtus ochrogaster | reverse complement strand
ATATTTCTACTCTTGTTTAAGGTATTATGCAGGTCATTTAAAATGTAATGTATAATTAAGAAATACAGATTAATAGTCATTTATAATAGTCAAGCTTACAGTCATGTTAGGTTTTCTACATGTACAGAGATATATTTCAAATGCATAGGTTTTCTTCTACCCTTTCAAAGACCTACAGAGTATGGCATTTAAAATGTTTTAAGAACTTAGACTTTTCTTGACAATGAGACATGTCTGCTTCTGGCAGAAATACTTACTTCTGGAAGATGATTGTCACTGAAGAAACTCATTATGGAATTTTCCAGACATTTTGCAGGACACAGAAGAAAGCAACTGATGAAGTTTGTCAGTACAAGGCAGAATAGTTCTTCAAATTTCCTGCTTCACTGAAAAGTCTGCCAGATACTATGGGTCTGTAGACTGAAGATGAATGCCCAAATGTTACAGAAGAACTTTCGGTGACTGTCCAGGCATCAAGATTTTGCTGTCTATTCTAGAGTTTTTTAAGTTGTTTACAATGCACTTCCTGTTTACTAAGTTAATAGTGTATCCTTCTGGGGTCTTTGAAGAGTTGAAGACAGTTATAGTTTTCCTTAGTTATGATATAAGATAAATTAGATATGAAACTTTAGACTCACAAAGATAAAATAGATAATAGAATATTTTCCTTAATTTTGCGAGATACAAATAGACTAAATATTGTAATTGTAATTATTGCTTGAAACCTATTTGTATATGCAATTTTACTATGTTAACGTTAAAAGCTTCCTTTTTAATTAGACGGAAAAGGGAAAATGATGTGGGATTTCCCTCTGTATGCTGTGAATATAGATAATAAAGAAGCTAGTTTAGCCAATGGCTTAGTAGAGCAAAGTCAGGCAGGAAATCTGAACAGAGATACAGGGAAAGAGTAGGAGTAAAGGAGATGCTATGTAGCTGCCAAATGAAACAGACACCGTATCCTTACCAGTAAGCCAAAGCCTTGTTCCGATACATAGACTAATAGAAATGAGTTAATTTAAGATATAAGAGTTAGTTAGGAATATCCCTGGGAAATTGGACAAACATTGTTGTAATTAATATAGTTTTTGTGTGATTGTTTGGTCTGAGCAGTCAGGAAAAGAACAAGCATTGTCCAATTACACTTGACCTTCCTTAGTCTTATGATCTTTCCTCCCTCTCTTCAACTAAGCTCCAGGAACTCATCCCAGTGCTTGGCTGTGGATCAATGTATCTGCTTCCACCAGTTACTAGATGTAGGTTATATGATGACAATTCGCGTAGTCACTAATATGATTTTAGGGGAAGGCCAGTTCAAGGGCCCTATCCACTATTTCTAGGAGATTTATGTCATAATTGTAGAATCCCAGGAATTTCCCTAGCACCAGGTTTTTCCCTAACTCCATAATGGCTCTATTTATCAAGATTTCCATTCATTCCTCCTCCCATCATCCCTCCC
Organism: Microtus ochrogaster; assembly: GCF_000317375.1. Lineage (NCBI taxonomy): Eukaryota > Metazoa > Chordata > Mammalia > Rodentia > Cricetidae > Microtus > Microtus ochrogaster. The sequence continues at coordinate 1,392,133 of NW_004949134.1, read as the reverse complement.
CCAGCTTGGCCATCTCAAGCCCTCATGTTCTCTTTCTCCATCCCCTCCCTTCTGTTCCCCTTCCCTTTTTCCCAGGAGATCTTAAGTGTTTTCCTTTCCATGTGTCTGTCTTAGGGTCCTCCTGTTTATCTAGTTTCTCTGAGGTTGTGGATTGTTATCCTTAGCTTTATATCTAATATCTACATATGAGTGAGTACATATCATATTTGTCTTTCTGGGTCTGGGTTACCTCACTCAGGGTGTTTTTTTTCTAGTTCCATCCATTTGCCTGAAAATTTCAAGATGTCATTTTTTTAAACCACTGATAATACTCAATTTTTAAATGTATCACTTTTTTTTTTTTACTCACTCTTTGGTTGAGGAGCATCCAGGTTGTTTCCAAGTTCTATCTATTACAAATAATGTTGCTTTAAACATAGCTAGGCAACTGTCTTTGTGATATTATTGTGCACCTTTTGGGCATATGCACAGGACTGGTGTTGCTGGGTCTTGAGGTTGATTAATTCCCAGTTTTTTTGAGAAATCACCATACTGATTTCAAAAGTGACTGTCCAGTTTTACACTCCCAACAGTAATCATGGAGGGTTTCCTTTAATCTATGTTCTTTTCAGCATACAGTGGCATCATTGTTTCTGATCTTTACCTTCCTGACAGGTGTAAGATGGTATCTCAGTGTTATTTTGATTTGCACTTCCTTGATTACTAAGGATGTTGAGCAATTCTTTAAATGTCTTTTGACCATTTGAGATTCTTCTGTTGAGGATGCTCTGTTTAGTTCTGTGCCCCCTTTTAAATTGGATTGTTTGGTATTTTGATGCCTAGTTTCTTGAGTTATTTATACATTATGGAGATTAGCCCTCTGTCAGATGTGGAGTTGAAGAACTTTTCCCATCTGCAAGCTGACATTTTCTCTTATTTAGTGTGTCCTTTGCATTATAGAACTTTCTCATTTTCAGGAGGTCCCATTTATTAATTGTTGCTTGCTTAACTTTTGTGACATATATCCACCTAGCTAGTTCAAATGTTTACATTTGGCCTGACTAAGCTTTCCAACCCTAGCAAAATCCCTTGATTTCCCTACCACACTTGACCTTTTCCATTTTGCCACAATGCAAACTTCTTTCTTGTAGGTTCTCAAGGAATAATGTTGGATTTCTCTTAAGTTATCTTTTTGTACACTTCAGACATTCAGCAAATTCAATCAACTCTGCCTTGTCAACAGATGTAAGATTTGACTATTTTCCCTTATTTATTGATTGATTTATTAAAAATAGATTCTTCTTTCATACAACACATCCAGAACACAGTTTTTTTTTCTGCCCCACTCCTGCCAGTTCTTTTGCATCTACCCTCTCCCCAAGATGCACTCACACCTGACATTACTTCTTTAGAAAAGAAGGGCCCTCCAAGAGAAAAAAACCAAACATGATAAAAAAGATACAGTAAGAAAAGGCCAATACCTTTATAACTAGGGTGGACAAGGCAGCCCAATAGGAGGAAAAGAATCTTAAGAGCAGGAAAAAGATTCATAAATAAATAAATTTAAAATAAAAAAAAGATTCAGAGACAAACCTGGTCCCACTGTTAAAAGTCTCATAGAAACACCAACTAACAGTCATAATAGATACACAAAAGACCTACTGCACACCCCTTGCAAGGCTCCCTGCTTGCTGTTTCAGTCTTTGTGAGCCTGTATCAGTGCGGCTTAGTTGATTCAGTGGGCCATGTGTTCCTGGTGTCCTCTATCCTCTCTGACTCCTACAATCTTTCCTCACCCTCTTCTGCAGTGTTCCCCAATTTCTAAGGGTAAGGACTCAGTAGAGACTCCCAATTTAGAGCTTTCTCTCTCCATGTCTGACAGTAGATCTCTGAAGCTACTCCTGTCTGCTGCCAGAGGAAGCCTCTCCAATAATGACTGGACAAAGCATTATCTATAATCACAATAACATTAGAAATCAATAGTTTCTCTATTTTTCCCCTTTGTTTGTCATTATAGTTCTAACCTAGGTCTCTGGGTTATACAGTTGCTTGTTCCTGGTCATACAGGCATTGTAAGACATGGGCTCCTTTGCATGGCATGAGCATCAAGTTAAACCAAATATTGTTTGGACATTCCCACATGTTCTGTTCCATCATTGCCCCAGCACATCTTGCAGGCAGAATAGATTATAAGTGGATAGTTTTGTGGATGGTTTGGTGTCCATGTTTTTCTTTCTGTAGCCTACAGAATACCTTCATACACCAAGGAGACTAAGACACAGTGGTGAAGGGTTGATTAATGCACCAGTTTGACCTCTCTACATTCAATGAGCTGTGTGAATGTTGTCATTGATACTGGGGCCCTTGAGATTTGTAGGCAAATGGATGGATCTAGAAAACATCATATTGAGTGAGATAACTCAGACCCAGAAAGACAAACATCATATGTATTCACTCATAAGTGGCTTTTAGACATAAAACAAAGAAAATCAGCCTACAATTCACAATCCCAGAGAACCACTTTTGGATATATACCAACCGTACCACAATTCCCAATTTTCTGAGGAACCACCATATTGAGTTCCATAGTAGCTATATAAGTTTGCACTCCCAATAGCAATGTAGAAGTGTGTCTTTTGCTTTACATTCTTGCCAGCATTCAACTGTCACTTTTTTTATTGATCTTAGACATCTGACAGTTGTATGATGGAATCCCAAAGTAGTTTTGATCTGCATTTCCTTAATGAGTAAGGATGTTGACAATTTCTTGGTTCTGAGCCATTTGAAATTCCTCTATTGATAATTTTCTGCTTAGATCTGTACCATATTTTGAATCTTTTTTGTATTTTGATATAGAACTTCTTGAGTTCTTTACATATTTTGGACAGAAGACCTCTTTTGGAGGTAGAGTTGGTGAAAATCTTTCCTAATTTGGTAGGCTAATGTTTTGTTTTATTGATGGTGTCCTTTGCCTTATAGAAGCCTTTCAGTTTAATGAGATCCAATTTATTTATGCTGATATTAATGGGTGTCCTGTTAGTGTTGTGCTTAGGAGGTTTGCTCCTTCACCAATGTATTCAAGGCTATTTCCCACTTTCTCTTCTGGAAGGTTCAGTATGTCTGGCCTGGTTTTATATGGAGATCTTTGATCCACTTGGATTTTTTTGTACAGGGTGGTAATTACCACATAGTTTGATCAACACCATTTTGTACCAAGATTTTCATTTTCTTTTGGATAACCAACCAGATCCCCAATCATAGCATGGAGAGTTATTATTACTTATGACTGCTCACCTTTCTCTTATGCTTGTTTCTGACTAGCTCTTTTTAACTTAGCCTGTCTCTCTTTACCTATGTTTTGCCTTGTGAATATGAACTTTTCTTTTCTTCTATATAATCACTGAACATCTCTGGCTCTTATAGTGTTTCTGCCCTTTCCTCTGTGATCACCCCTGATTCTTGGGATTGGGCCATGTGATATTCCATTGGGCATTCCAGCCACTTATCCTGTGGATCTTGAACATCGTGGGTCTCTGTGTTAATCATTATCTTGTGTAGAAAGAAGCTTCTTGAAGGAACTATTTGTGATTCACTAATCCGTGTGTATAGGAATCAGTTTAATATTATGTTCATTTAATAGAATAGCAGTAGTAGGTTCTCCCCTAGGTCCTTTAACCTATCTTAGACACAGGTTCTTCACCCCAATAATGGTGCCATATATGGCTATCATATTGTCCTAAAATCCAGTCAGTACGTGGTAGACTACTTCTATTCCCACAGTGTCTGTGATTTTAGTTTTCTAGTGGGCAATAGCTTGCTAAGTCAGTCATTGTCATTTGCATGATTCACAACAGTGTAAGACTGATTATTTTTCTCCTCCAGTAGTGAACACATCAAGTATACTTTCTAGTTTTATGAAAGCTAGACAAAAGAATGCTATTTCCAGGTCAGTAGCAACTTGACATCTCCATATTCCATGATTCAAGCATGTGTTGGTTTCAGCAATAAGGTTATATCATCAGATGTGTACTTTTATAGTACATAACTAATTCGATAATGTGGTCTGTTATATTTTCTATATTTACAGTATAGATTTATAGTATGGATTTCTGCCCCACCCCATCTCTGTTTCTTAAAGGAATGCTATTGCACATAGCCAAAAGCTGCTATCCATTTCCCACTATATCTGTATACTTGGGATGTTCCTTGCTTTAGTTTGACCTCTGAAAATTAGTTCTGAATTAGAGACCCTCACTAGACAAGTAATAATGTATAATATGAAGACAGATACTCTAACACTATCTAAAATAACTAGAAGGACAAGGCAACAGCAAAAATAGAAATTATTTTTAGTGCTTCAAGGCCTCATTATTATAACTGCTGACACCAGTCTGCCATTAAAATCATCTCATTTCCTCCAATATTGTACTTTCATATGGGAAGTGAGCAGTCAATAATTTTGCTAACATGACCCAATTTTAGAGCTAAGTGTTTGTATGTTATTTCTTTCAGAATTTGTAACCCTTTAGACCTCTGATTCTTTTATCAGTAATATAATATTATTATTATTCTGTAAAACATAGTACTTGTCTCTGTGAACTTCAGCATTTTATGTTTTACATAATCTCTTATAATAATGTGTACAGAGCTTGGAACGTTACTATTGTAGGTAGGAAGAAGGATGAAAATACTTGCCAAAGGCATAAAAGCACAATCTTTAAAAATGTACTCTAGTTTTGGCTTATAAAAGAGACTGAAAACTTACCATTGTTCTATTGGCTGTGTTAGAAACATCTTAAAGAAACACACTTGTATTAATTATATATCCATACTTTGTGCTCGTTGTAATTGGAAAGCATATACATCACTCTAATTTTATTATCTTCTGAACTATCTAACAAAATTTACAAGATTATTAAGCTACATTCAATTGTTTACCAGTGTTAAGTGGCGATTACTGGAAACTTTTGTGGGTTTAGTGTCTTAAATTGTAGAAAATCCTATGAATAAGAAACTTACTAAGGCATTGGTGTAGAGCTTGAATTTTTTTTCATTATCCATTTTTTCCAAGTAATTTATAAAATTAAAACATCCTTCAAAAATGTGATAAAGATTGTTACATGGCTCAGTGCCATAGTACTTGGCTTACAATTGTAATGTCTTTGTTTACACTACCAAATATTAATTAGAAAGATGATAATGATGAAACTAAATATAATACTCTGACTTAAGAATTTATCAAACTGTACTTAAGAATTTATCAAATTTTACTAAGAAAGAACAAATAAAAGAATGCAGTTCAAAACCTATTATAATTTCTAGATTAAACATTTGAATAATAAACTTAGAGACTGGTTGGCATGTAAAGTACATGAGAAAATTTAATAAAAAAACAAAACCTTAAGGGCATACAATCACTTTGAAATTATAATATTCTGATAAATCAATCCACTCTAGGAAGAAATATTTTAGTTCAGCACATTCTGCCTAAACACCATTTCCCCAAAATATGTAATAAGATATGTTTCCAAGATCATGCCACAATAGCTCCAATTATAATAGATAAGAAGTAGAAATAATACTTAGGATTACCAACAGTTACTCAGTTGTATTTTTGTACAGTAGAGAATTAGGTAACAGGTTGACTATATTCATTAATTTAGAAAAATGTTGTAAATATACTTTAAATAAATAAGACTTACCAAAGATATCTGCTTATAATTCCAAATGTAAGATATGCAGAAAGGGGGCTTTACAAATCAACTCTGTGTCAGATGAGTATAATATGTAGCTTTAATAATTTAACAAGAAATATAGGAATTACCTCTATTGCTGTGTTGCAGACTTGGTGACATTGGGAAAATTGAACTATGTGTTTATGGTACTTTTCTATCTATATTAATTACTTTAAATAATGGTTAATTTCGAAAGGTACTGTGTTTGAAGTTACTAAAAGTCACAGCACGTATTAATGTTTCTCAAGCCACTAATTGGACTTTCCAGGTAACACTTTCATTTTCATTTCCTGTATCTATGGCAATCATTATTTTCAGAAGCACAATAGGATATTACTAAAATAAAGACATTTCCTATGATCATTAGATATGCTCAATTGCTATAACAAACTACTATACACCTTCATGGCTTAAAATAACAGAAATTAGTTCAATTACCACTTTGGAAGGAATAAATGGGAAAACAGTGTCACTGATATAAAAGTAAAAATCCAGCAGGGTATCTGACTGAGGCAGCAGAGGATATGTGTACTTTCGTTTCAATTTTCTGACGACTACCTGTATTCCTTGGGTTATGGTCACATTACTCCAAATTTCAAAGTCAGCATCATCAAATCAGTCATTTCTCTGCCTTTTTCCATTGACTCCTTCTTAGAAATGATATATGTAGCTGCATTCAGGGTCTGCTGGAATAATCTACAAAAAGCTCCAAGCTCTTTTCACTATGTTAGATTTATAAGGACTCCCTTTTCTCTACTCCAAACTATCTTTTGTACTCTTGTACAGATTTATAGGTTCAAAAGGTTAAAGTTTAGATAACTTTGCAGATAACAAGTTTTAATTTAGCTACACTAATGATATTTATCAGATTATAAGTGTAATAATACTATTGCTAACAAATTTCAAACTTTAGGATAGCCTAAATCTCCAACACAGAAAATGATTTTCTGTGGTTACTCTGTCCTTAAGTCTCATACTACCAGTATTTTACTTACTATTTACTTGTTCTGAATTATTTTGTATTTGAAACAAGTCCTTTCATATTTTTAATGTTTATAATTTTTCTTAAGATAGATTATCTTGTGGATCTCAACTTCAACACAAGTATTAACACTTCCACCCAGTCTTCAGTTTTCCTTTCATTTCTAGTGTGATCGCATGAATTATATACTGTGAAAATCTTAGTGACTTTTGTGTGAAGCTGTTACTTGAATTCATCTATCTAATCACTTTATTTACTAGAGAGAAGAAAATAACATTTATGGTAAAAATATGATTTTATTTTCTCTAAGATTATTCAAATCACTGAGAATAGAATGTTTATCTCTACATGGAATATAGTGCTACCATTTAGTATTTTCTTACTGTAGCTATATTAGACAGGTAACAAGCCATTGGTCCAGGTTTCCATAGAGCAGTGATAAAATGCAAAATGACTTGTTTATAAAACATGTAAAATTTGCCTGAAACCAGTAATCTTTGCATTTCAGCACCAATGAATATCATTTAGCTCCCTTCGGTAGATGTAATTTTTCTAAGTACCCTGGAAAATTACCAGACCATGTTTCTATTTAAACAACTCATTTAGTCAGGTGTTTTACCAGTATGTACAGATATAGTCTACATAGACCAACCATCTGACAACTTGTAGTGTCAGAGCAAACTAGAACTCTCATCTAATATTCAAGCTACAACAGAGATTGATTCCTTCTCATCACTGTCCCTTCATGAAAAGCTGTACCATAGGTACTGACTTGTCTTATTTATCACAATGTAACATGAGGGCCTACTTGTTGGGGTTTCTGTCCTGTCTGCCAGGTCCCACAGTTGTTTAGCTCCAAAGAAAATCACACAGAGGTCTCCATAAGTTATAAACTGATTGGCCCATTAGCTCAGGGTTTGTATTAGCTCTTATAACACATATTAGCCCATTACTCTTATCTATGTTAGCGACATGGCTTGGTACCTTTTTCAGCGGGGCAGGTCACATCTTCCTTCTTCCCTGTCT
>NW_004949134.1:1364930-1383350 GCF_000317375.1 Microtus ochrogaster | reverse complement strand
CAGTGTGTGGGTGCACCCCTCGCGGTCCTGAGTTCCTTGCTCCTGCTCCCTCTCCTTATTGTAAATAGTTTGATATTCCTCCCCTTTTTCATGTTTGTCCTCAAGCTTATTGAAAATTCTTTAATCTGAAGATTGTGGTATCCTACAGAATATTCAAGAAGCCTTGTATTCTGTTTTGTTCATTACTATTTGTGCCTGGTATTTAGTGCTCTTCTATTTTGAGCATCAACAAGTGTAGAAAAGTATAGTTTCTCCTACATGTGTCAGTCAGAACTTGTTTGTTTACACAGGTTGACAAATCAAGGCAGCTTTGAGAATCTTTGCTGACTTTCCGCAATGCTATGTCTTTAAATCCTTTCTCTGCAATTTGTAGCAGAGGCTCCACTTAGCAACTCCCACTTGCTGAGGAAGGAGGAAGTCTTGACACCCTGCTATTTCGAATGAGCCTATCAATGGTTTGTTTTGTTGTGTCTGTCCTTGATCGGGGCAATGGAATAATTTCCAGTACTACTCCATAGCATTTTGTCATGTATCTTTGTGAAAGGTGAACGGGGGTGGTAGTTACTTATTCCTTAACTGCACACTTGTTTTTTTAAAAAAAAGTTACTGGTGGGAAGTTTCCCAGATCTCTTATGTTGATATATTAACAATCATTTGTAGCACCTATATACTTAACCATGTTACTAAAAAGGTGATTTTGAGGTTACATATTATGTAAATTTTAGTGAAAAATCTTGCCTTAATAAAATGATGTCTGTACACTATACTGCTTGCTATGTCCATACACAATTAATAACCTACTTTTATTAAAAAACATCACTGAATGCTTATTTTATAATGTCAACTTTAAATCAGTGAAGTCTCTGAGCATGAAATGGTACAGTAGTTGCTATCAAAGGAGCTGCTGAAGGTCAGGTCGTGAGGTGCATCAATTCTTCCAGCATTATATCATATAAAATGGCCCTTTATTGTTATTAAGTAGAGATTCTTAAAAGGCCCATTAACTTTGGTGACCACAAAGTGGCATATCAATTATAAATTTGTTTTATGTAAATGGAACTCCCAGATGACACTATCATCATATTGCTTTGTACCTGTAATCGAAATTGTCAAAGCCACTGTTTGATATCTTCACTTGACTTCTCAGACAAAAATCTAAGGATAGCTGAGCAATTTATATCTCATGCATTGAAGACAAATTGCTTCAATGAAAATTCTATTAGAGCTTAAGAAAATTATCTTCTTGAATTTGACACACTGAGGTGACTGGGAATAGAGTTATCTAGCAACACCTCAAAATGGCAATTGGAGACAGTTGGGAACTCTGTTACACTTACATGCTACACATGACCTTTGGAAAGGCAACAACTATCTTCTAACAGAATAAGGACAAACAAGGATTTCAGTGGAGCACTAAGCAAAATTATTTAAATTGTAGCCAAATATAGTAACTAAGGCTTGTGACAAAGAAAACACAAGGGACTTTCAAATAGGCAAGGGTGTGGAAATTTATGCAAATAAAACTCTTAAAGCAATATGGACTATCCTGTTCACAAAATTTAAAGTCTTTTTCTTTTTTTTTCCGAGACAGGGTTTCTCTGTGGCTTTGGTAAAGTCTTTATTCAAAAAAAGCATCCACGTTTTTATTTTTTCCTAAATTTGTGATAAATCTGGAATGCATTTCCCAAAATTGAAAGGAGGCAATAAGTTACTGTATTTTGCCATAGGCAATCTATGCTTTCAGAACAGTTTTGATTTGCTCCAACATAATCATGATAATTTGCTTTTTTCCTCATCATTCAAAATCAAAACTACTTAATATGATTAAGTTGTCTTTGGCATTTTATCCCACTCTCTGCTTTATCTATCATCTTAATTTGAACACATGGAAAAAATTCATGTGTATAAATATCAAATCACTGTAATATTTACCTAGAGATGGGTCTTATGATTTTTGAAGATATATGATTTTTGAAGTAATAAGGTCTTTTTTATGTTAACAATCTTATTGTCACTGAAATCCACGGAACGTAAACTTTAGGGTCTGTCTTGGATTCTTTCTTCTCCCATTTTAATAAAATACTCTGAAAAAGCAGCCCAAGATCAAAATTGTTCAATTTAGCTCCCGTTTAAAGGTGCTGTCCACCACAGTGGGAAAATAAAGGCTGTTGATCACCTTTTATTTATAACAAGGAAAGAAAGAGGAGAGACATGTGCATATGTCAGAAATGCTCATGCTCAGTTTGTTTTACACTACTTATCTAGTATGCCAAGAACTCCTACCTAAACTTATAGGCTTCTGAATGAAAAGAAAGGCATACGTGTAGGCCAGTATTAGAATTTTCCAAATAGGAAATGTTAAATAATATAGAGCTCCTATTAAAAACACAAAGGATTTCCTAAAGTTTTAGATTCTTAAATGAATTTTGAGTGAGGTATATTTTGTAGGGATGTTCTGATATAGAATACAAAGATATGAATATCAAAGGCCTGCAGCACATTTAGAGATTCTGCATAGATTAATTATGAACGTGAATCCATGTGGGTTTCATGGGAAGGGTCCCGGATAATGTGGGGATCTTTAAGTCCAGTGTTAATAGGCTTTCTAGCAAATTAGGTCTGGAAATGGACTTTGTAAAATTTATTGAAGTTGTCTATATGTAAGAAGTATATATGTACCATGAAAAAAAATTGAGACCAATATTTTTAAAGCAAAATTTTGGAAGCACTTTATTACAATGCATATCATGTTCTGTTCCATAAACCCAGTCAACACAAATGAGTTGTCCCCGACAAAGGTACCTTGCTACAATAAATCTCAGTAAATATTTATTAAGTGATTAAATATAGTATGTTTGTGTGCCTAGATTAGTGTGAGACAGATAGTAGGGCTTATAAATGTACCATATGTGATTAAAACAAATTTATAATAAAGCAAATTTGGATTTATTAGTTTATGCAGGAATCATTAACCTTATTTAATATTCTAAGTAGTATATATTTAAAGATAATTAAGATAAGGTAGGTGTTTACTGGGAGTCGACAATTTTGAAAGTAGTAGACAATTCTTGGATACAGATACTTTGGTAGAAGCATTCATTTAAACTTGAAAAGGAGTATTTGACTTTACTGACTTTGGTAATGAGGGTAGTTTTATGAGAATTGACAACTTGATTGTATTACCAAAGTTGTGAGATGTTTTTCATTTTATGTAAACATGAAAGGATCAAAAAGAAGAGTTAATTTCCTACTATAAATGTACTCACTTTTTTCCAACACATGATCTTGGCATTTTGAATCAAAAATGAAATATATAAGTCAAAAAACCAAGATTGTGAGGGTTGACTGAAAAAGCACGTCAGTCTACAAGGAAAATACACCTTGTAATGAAGTACAGTGGACTCTAAGCAGAAATTGCTGGGAGCTACGTAAGGAAGAGAAAAGAATAGAAACAAAATGAAGAACATCCAGATTTACAGCATCCCTGAAGGCAGCCAAGGGGATGACCCCATTACTTTCATTGAGCAATTTGTTCCATCTCTCCTCACACATACCCTCGCTAGGACTTCTAAAATAGAAAGATGTCCAACATTCCTCAGTCATGTCTACTGCCTTAAAAAGGTTCTGAAACTTTTTTTTATTAAGGCTTCAGAACTTTGTGCTTTACTTTTTAATGTTTGTTTATGTTTCTATTATATTTTCCTGTGATTTTTTTCTTCTTGACCTAGATCACGGGGTCATGTAATAAGAGGAAATTTTTCTAAATACAGGTTGTTAGATTGTTAGAAATGACTTGTTAAAGACTTGTAAAACTCTCAGTATCCTGCAGCAATTGAATAAATTGGTAGGTTTTATCTGTCTAAATGTTTGATGATTTTGAAATGTAACTGCTCAGGAAAGAGTTTGAAGAAATAACTTTACAAAGACAATTGATTTGTGTCTAAATTATTACCTTTTCAAAGAACTGAATACCCAACACACTAAGCATTTAGAATGTCATCAGATACACTTATAACACTTGCATGCTTAAAACAAATTTAGACTTACACGTATCTTAATGCAAGCTGTAAGTGAAAATAAGTAGAAAAATTTTAAATGACACCACTATTCTAGCAAACTTTTAGAATATACTTTTGAGTTTTGTAGCATACTATTATTTTTTCTTTATTGAAACAGAGTTTTAATGGGTTCTTCATTTATTAGTAGATGTAATTTTATGAGTGCTGTAGAGTACCTCCTGAAATCTTCTGTTTTGTAAGGTGATGATTAAAAGGGACATAGAAAGTATAAAACACATCTGCATTGTTAAATCAATCTGTGTTAAAGTCTACAAATCCAAACAGATGTAAACACAGTCATTACCCCCAGTGAAGTCAAGTGATTGCAGTTAGAATGTCTTACTTTGTCTAAGAGTTTTAAAAATGTTCAATAAACAAGGTTTTCTTCATACTACTTGATTTTGTAGACACTTATTTCACTGGGCTACCTTTAAAGCTGCTTGTGTGGAAAGATCAAAAGTCAGGGGCTGATATCTAATTCTACATATCTAGCTACTGATTTTCATTTTTTCTCTTTTTTTCTATACTGTCAAAACCAAGTGATCAAATAATTAATTATCAGACTTCTATCACAAGGGAAATAACTGGAAATATTGAATCATTAAAATAAAGATTTTGGTTGTGAGCCATACAGTCTGTAATACATTCAGGTCACCTTTAGGAGCCAGGAACCACTCATGGAAAATATGACAATATCTGTTTGTTAATAAAATTTGATTTGGAAGAATGGATAACTGCCATAATTTAGTCTATAGGTGCTTTTTAAAACACTTACAATAAGTAAACACTTTGACAATTGTCTAGCTAGAAGAGTTTTCTATGGAGATTAGATTTTTATATATATGAAACATATATTTAATAATATAAAATAAGTATATAATATAAATATGTTTAATATAAATAAATGTATACTATATAAATATAAAAATAAATAAATATGAAGAAATGTATGTATAAATAAAGCTTACAACCATGTGTAGTATGGAGTAAATACTACAAATGTGTTACTTGTGTCCAAGAATATGGGAATGAAGATTGTCAAGAACAAAAAGGTCATGTTTAGCTATATGAAGTTTCTGAGGATTACCTGTATTCAAATAGAGTTAAGGTGGAAATTATAGTATATTTGCATACTAAATAAAATTTCCCAGTAGTAACATAGACATTTATGATGAATGATGAGGGGGACATTCATGAAGAACAACTGAGTGGGTTTAAAGGAATGGAATCCATTGTGTTAGAAGAAATGTGGATATTATTTAATGAAAGTAGCCTTCATTTAATATGGGGTTAATATACATGTGTTAGATTTTTGGATTCTCAACAACAATCCTTAAGCGAATTATATTTTTCCACTTTGGTGTTCTTTTGTGTTTTTTGACTCTGATTTTAAACTGTACATACAGAGTGGCTTAGGGGTTAGAACTATTGTTAATGTAAACCCATAATTCTCACCTAAAAAGGGACAAGAGCTAGTTTATCTTGTAGCCTAACAGGAGTGACTATGGAGTGGAAACTTAGATTTAGATTACCTCAAATTCCATGCTCCATCATGGAATCTTTCAACAAGTTTTTATAGTAATAGCACAAAGAAAGTCATATATCAAAATACATTAATAAAGTATTCTGTTAACAGGCTAAATAAAATTGGGGAAGTCTCAGATGCTACTGACAGTATTCTTAGATTTTTTTTTTCCTAGAAACGAGTGCTCTATTTGTACTTTGCAAATACAGTAGCCTTTTCAGTAATATCTTGCAAAACCCAATAGTCGCAAAAATAGGAAGTCAAGTGTCAAGTACAATGTAGGGCAATAAATGGCCATCAAAACGATGAAGAATAGCCTAAGGTAAAATGACCCTGGATTTGAAGCATTTAAAATTTTCTAAAATCATGGAAATTCTAATCAAATAATGAACAAACCTTGAAGAACAATCTGTCTTTGTGGGAACTTTTGTTCACAGTATCCATTGACGCCTGGTGAACTCATTGTTTGGTACAGAACTGAAAGCAATGACTGCCCCTTTCCCAGAATCCATCAGTTGCCAAAATTTGACAGAGAGAGTAGGGCCACCTCCTTCCTTGATTCATCACAGCCCCAGACTCCTACAGGGCAATATAGGTAACTACAGCTACTGTAAGATCAAAATTTCATTGGCTGTGTCACACCCTGAAGCTAGAATTTTGCAGTCTTCCTCCCTATCTTCTGGTTCCTAAGTTCCTTTAGTACTCTCTTCTACAGTGTTATCTCAGCCTTCAAAGGGGATGGTATAAATGCCCTGTTTAGGACTGATCCTCCAATAATAAACTAGTTTATGGATATGGTACCATTTATTTATATGCTCATTAGTTACTGTTATTTTGCATTATTTTTATCTTTAAGTTTCTGTGGATAGTGCTGTTGGAAACACTTAAACACATGTTTTTGATTGAACCCCTATTTCCCGTCGTTGTGAATACATTCTTAGAGTGTCATGTGAAAATTATGTGATTAACAATTGGAGGATTTGACAAATCATTGCATGTTTAAGATATTGAAGTTGTGCATCAATCAAAATAGCTACATTTAGTTTTGTTCGTGAGAGGGTTCCTATGTAGCACAGCTTAGCCTGGAACTTGACACTTTCCTGACTCTGACTTCTAAAAGTGGTGAATACAGGTCTGCAATCTTCACAAGTACTTGTTAGATTTTTATTGCCCCACTAGGTTGTTTTATGATAATATTTTCTGATATTTTTGTGTTTGGGTTTCATCAGTAAACAACATCTACCTTGACATTTTTTTAAAGAAAATATTTCGTGTTTGGAATAGAATATGAAAAATATTTTGAAATCTCAGAAATGAAAATTTTGAAAATTAAAATTATTATTCTCATTACAAATTACAAGAAAAGAAATATTGTATTTCTAACATTTATGTAATTTACTTTCTCTATATATTCAATGTTTCTTTCATGATGCTTCCCCTTTATGTTTATATTTACTTGCAAATGGTATGATATTCGGACTGCCATTATGTTAACCACCATCTCCCCAAGTGCACATATATCCCTGAAAACCCATTTGTTAACTAAGTAGTTTTGATACTCAGTTTCTAGCATTTAATTCCTGAAGAACATTACACCACAACGTGAAGTGATATTTTTAAAATCTTTACCAGAGAACATCTCATTGGTCTGTTCTGCAAATCACTGAAATGAGGAGAGAAAGTGCAAATGCAGTCATGAACTGCTTAGCATCTTTACTAATGTAAATTTTATTCTTTTGTAGTACTTATACTTCACCTTTTTAAACAGTTTGTAAAATGTCACACATAAGAAAACAAAGAATTACAGCACTAAGCTGGTTTGAGAAAGAGAGCCTGGTTCTTTTAGGAGTGGATGAAAGGCACATAATAGTAAGAGAAATGCATGTAATAAGCAGGAGTGGGAGCAAACCACATTAGTTTTAAAATTGACTTCAGGATACGGCTTATTGTGATGAAATAACAGACCAGATAATGTAATCATAGGTGACAAAGCACGTTGGTTATAGGGTATCTTTTAGAGCTCTAAAGGTTTGTAGTTTACAATAGGAACTGACCAATTTTTCACTCTTTGGTATCGTTCTTATATATTCTTCATTTGTTGTTGTTGTTGTGCTAGAACATTAGCTGCAAGCTATAGCCAGTGCAATTTCTTAATAGAGGTGTATTACAAAAGTGCAGATTTCATCAGCCTTGTTTCATAATTAGATAACAACTATAGATATGCCTTTTTCAGTAACCATAATAGAGTTTCACATGTATTAAAGCTTGAGAATTCTTAAAGTGCACTTTGTATTCTTCTATAATGCCTATGCTTAAGCAAAATGCTTAAATATTTACACTTTCTTGTCAGACTTATCTAAATTTAAGTTTTGAATTCTTGTTTCATTGTGATTTCACAATGAAAAGCCCACTTACATTCTATCAGCATCCATTTGCTCTATCTAAGAATTTGGGGTATAAGGTGTCTCTAATCACTCTTTGCTTTAGATTTCAATTCAGTTTTAAGTCATAATGCTGGCAAATTATTAATAGAGTGTTTCTCCATTTTCACAACTATCTTTGTTAGGGTGTTAAATTTTAGGATAATGTCAACATATCTATGTTTGGGATTTTTGTTACAATTTTATAGAATGCTTAACTTAGTTATCAAAATTTGTACTTGATACGTTTTATGTTTAAGCTTAAAATTTTTAGTATTTGTGTGTGTGTGTGTGTGTGTGTGTGTGTGTGTGTATGTTTGCATGGACATGCACGGGTGTGCAGTATGCAGACATCTGTGTTTTATACAGGTGTGTATGTCAAAGTGTGGGCGGAGAGACCAGAGGACAACCTTGTGTGGCCAGTTCTCTCGTCTCACCTTGGTTTGGGGTATTCAACTCAAGTCACCAGGTAGCACAAGTACTTTACTTGCTGTGTCCTCTTAGTACCCCAGCAGTTTTAGATGTCCTTATAGAATATTGCTTTTAGAAAAATCAAATAAAACAATATATGTGATTATCTTAATAGCTTATTTGTTAAACTACATGAAAATACGAAACTTCTTGAAAGAAAATCATTAATTGCTGACTTTTTTATTTGTCCTCTCTTAGTACTCTTTGAATTAAGTCATTTATCTTATGTATTTTCAGTAATGTGTTGACGGCAGTTTGCATTGTCTTGTGCTAAAAAGAGTTTTAGAAACATACATCTGCAAAAAGGATATTCCTGTACAAAGGAACAGTAACATAACACAAGTAATTATTGCCTCTAAGCCCTATTATATATAAAAGATAAATAGGATATTTTCTTCTCTTAATAGTTTTTTATGAAAAAAAAGTATTATACTGCCTTCTATTTGCTTTATACTTTTATCAGGTATGGTGAAGCACAGAGAACACTGTTCCTAACGGTTTTTCCTTCTACTTAGATGGAGGTTCTAGACTGTACTCCTACTGATAAATACTTGAATGATTTTTCAGCCACTGATCTGAAGGAAAGTATTTTTAATTGCCCCGAGCTTAACTCTCTTTAAAAGTAATCTCATAAAACATGAGAGGAAATAAGATGTTAATACAGACCACCTAGCAGCATTTGCTCTCCTCTGACTGATTATTGTCGATAGCATTATTAAAAAGTGTTGGAGGTGATCTTAAGCTCATGTAAACAGTAGATATTAATACTACAGTACAGGAATTATTTGGCCACTGGCTTCTTTCTATTTCATTTAAATGTGTTACTTCTCCATTTTTTAGAAACTGTTGCTGTAATTGGGAGAGAGAAAGATATGTGCATGAATATGATGGTCAAACTGATAATGCCCCTTCCCGCAGCCCATCATTCTTTTCATGCATAAGCTCTTATATCTGAACATTTGGGTCCTAGTTAGTGGAATTTTTAGGAAAGACAAGGATGTGTGGCCTTGTTGTATGTAGGAAGTGTGTCACCGGGCGTGGGCTTTGAAGTTTCAAAAAGTCCAAGCCAGGACTAATCTCTCTCCATTTGTCTCCAACTTGCAATATGAGGCAAATTCTCAGCTCCTTCTTCAGCTCCTTGTCTGCGTGCCCACTGCCCTGCTTTCTACCATGATGACCATGGACACTAACCCCTTTAACTGAAAACAAGTTTCCAGTTAAATGTTTTTTTTATTTACTTGCCCTTGGTCATGGTGTCTCCTCATAGCAACAGAAGAGTAACTAAAACAATTAGCTACAGTTCACAGAGCTATGATAAAATACCTAAGAACCAACTGAAGGGAAGAAGGTTTTATTTCAACTTGTAGTTCAGAGAAATACAGCCAGTTATGGTGAAGAAAGCAGGACAGCAATAACAGGATGCTGATAGTAACATTGTATTCACAGTTGGAAAGCAGAGAAGATAAACCTGAAACCAGGCAGGGCCAAAATGCTTTTATGGAGAGTCCAATTCTTAAGGGTAACATCAACTTCCAAAGCCATTAGGAGCTCCATAAGCTACCATTTTTTAAACCAAATGTTCAAAAATATAAGAATTTGAGATATATTTCACATTGAAAGCACACAAATCATCATATGGCTTAGTGAGAATAAGAACATCAGACTATTTAGAAACTAAGAAAGGACACAAGAATGGATAGGTCATGTGATAAAAACTCTTTGGTTTTGGAGTGCTTTATTGTTACCACATGATAATTTGTGGTGGACAGTTCATACCAGGTGCTTTATTCATCATTCAGAAAATACAATTAATCTTCTTCTAATAGAAACATTATTCTCAGTGAAATGTGAAGAATTTTGTTGGCAAAAAGGAAATAAAATAGATTCAAAATTAGATAGGATTCAGTCTGAAATATCTTCGATCATTTTTATTTACCAACTACTGATAATAATGTAAAAGGAAAGTAAAAAAAAGAGTTCTACGTGTATTGCTTTTATATATTGCAATTTTCATGGCTTTCATAATTTTGGAAATGTATAATTCAGGAAGGTGTGAATGAGTATAAATATTGAGGTGTCAGTTTGGACATGCATATTTCAGGTATGTTTAAATGATGCATTTGTGCATCAATTATCATGTCAAAAATATACTTTTTATAAATGAACAATTTCATATCAAAATTTAATAATTCTGTAAGAACTCTATTTTAGTGAATAAGCCGTACTTCCAATGATGATTCTATCAATGATGCATTTTCAATTAAAACAGTATCCTTGTAGCAAACATGGTGTTATTGTAAGGAAGCTGGCAGTACAAGGGGTACTTTGTATTTTCTCATTTCATGCTTTCATTTAGCATTAAATGTTCTTGTTTTCATTTCCAAATTAACATGAATTGGCAATAAATAAATTTTTTTGGCTTGTTTTACATTCCTTTCCGTTTTAGATACCTCCAGGGAACGAATGAGAAAATTCAAAGTAGTCAGTAGTTTTGATTGAGTTTACCTGGATAGAATTCTTTCCTCTGCCCAGACATTATTTGAAAAGCTATTTGTATACAATCAAAGAACCACAATGATTTTTCTACTTATGAATGTGTGTGTACTTTGAGGAGTCCAGTGAAGAAGAAATTTATAAATTAATGATTATAAATTTTAACTGATGAGACAGCACATTGGTTTCCTGACTGCCTATACCCACAAAATCACACAGAAAATATATCAATAAAACAGTTTGACTGATGGCTCTGGCATATTTCTAGCTAGCTCTTGCATCATAAATTAATCCAGTTTTAATAACCTATGTGTCACCCTGAGGCTGTGGCCTACCAGTGTGGTCCTGGTGTCTTTCTCCTTTGGCAGCTACATTGTGTCTGCCTGGTATCACCTTCTTTACCCCTGCATTTAGTTTAGTTTTCCTTCATAGGCACTATTGTGCCCTGCCATAGGCCAAAGCAGCTTCTTTATTAACAAATGGTAATGATATATATTCATATCATACAAAAAGAGACTAGTGCATTTCTTAAGCATAACATAGATTAACATGACAAATGATGTGTGAAATACATGCTTTTAATTGAAATAACACATTAACTTAACCTCATAATTAATATTAGATTCTTGATGAAAGACACCTTTAGAGAGCTCAATAATAGACAAAACATAAGCAAAAGGAATACACCATAAGAATTATAGTATACGTGAGTGCATTTATACTCTGGACGATGTTGCATCAGCTAATAGGTTCCCATTAAGTTGACTTACTCTTATCAATTATCACATTCAAGTTTGTACTGCAGTAACAAGTAGTATCTTATCTAATAAAACAATGGCTGTTCTTGTGTTTACCACTTCTTATGCATTCACTTCAGATGGGATTGGCAATCTATTGGCTATGCTGTATGTTCTCTTCACAGATTGAGGTTTAAGAAAGTATTCACCAAATAGAATGCTGCAATTCACTTTGGTTCAAGAAAGGGAAGTGCCAAAATATTTCACAATACAATTAAACGTAGTGGTCTAAAAGTCACCTGCAACACTGTTCTCCTTATTTCTTTGATTAACTATTATGCTCATGATGCTGTCAGTGGCAAAATAGCAAAGAAGTCTAAGTCTCCTCTGTGGGCCAAAGTGGAAAAATAACCAGATTTAAAAGAGTAATAATTATCTCTACCACATTTGGAAAATGAATGAACTCACAGAACAAAAGTTCAGGCCTCCCACTTTGTCAAATATAACATGATTAACCCTAGAACTGCCAATTATGAGCTCACAACTGATCTGATACCCTCCACTCAACCCAAGCTGCCACCTGGGGCTTTACAAACATGGATAATGCTTCTCTGGTCAGAATTGAATTGATAATTGGCACAGGAGATCCTGCAAGCTGCAGCTCATTTGTATATCCATGCTTAATTGAATTCTTATTGATTGAAACACATACTTCTTTCTCTGTTGTCAAAAAGCCTGACAACATAAAACCAGTTCAACTATTAAATCTCAAGATATTCTACAAGATTTGCTTTAAGTATTTTGCCTGTCCTTTCAGAAGTCTCAAACTAATTTTGGTTTTCAACTGCTATTCCTTTTTTTATAACTTTGAAGAATGAGGTGAGCAAAACAGTTATGTCCTATGTGATTTTCCTGAAAGACGTATATGTAAGGCAAAAGAATTATAGGGATTGCTAAAGAATGTAACAACCAAGTTTCATTGATTATCGAGGTCTAATAATATTTTGTAACCTTGGATGCTGCTCAGTCCTTTCCATACATTTAATACATCTGACAAGCAGTTAAAACACAGGAGTGCATACTTCTATGGCCTCTACTTTCAGATATTCTTTTGGGGGGCAATCAAAAAGTAAAAGCTAAACTAAAATTTACCTTTATCACCCACCAGGAGATTTTGCTGAAAAACAGGCATAAAACTTTCTCCTCTGAAGTGTTGCATTTATTAAGCATATTTATTTTGGATATATTTTCTTGGAACAATGAATTGTCCGAACTTCAAATTTTAGCATCTTTGTACTTTAAGAATAAGACCATCTATTTAGTGGAGCAGAATTCATGTTTGCAATGTTTCTGCTTCACTTCCTATATGAAAAATACAGAAACTACTAAATAATTCATAGAGTGTTTTGGAATCCTGTCAGTCTCTGTGTGTTTCATATTCTGGTTTATGAGTCAATAGAGTAGGAAATGCATCCACTTTGAATGTGCAGCACAATGTCATATTTAATACATGTGGAGCGCATTATGGTACTTGTCCTAATATAAAATTCACCAAAATAAAGGATAAAATGTTAAAACAAACAATTGAGATGTCTGCTCTAATCTCTTTCTTTAAAACTCTGCAGTAATAAAAAATGAATAGAGTTGATTAAATCATATATTTTGAATTTGGAAAATAGAGGTAACATGAGAATCATACATTTCAATTATGAAACCAATAATTACAAGATTTCTTCCAGTAATAAACTTGTTCTTTTTCTCCTCGAAGGGCATTTACTTCATCATTTTTAAAGATGCCAGTTGCATACATGTCATTTTGAAAGTGAATAAGACCGAATACTAACATAATGTCCTTAGTTTAATTGACTAGATAAAATGTGAATGCTATGAACACAGGCATCATGATTATTCATCTCGTCACTTTAAAATGACCTTCAATAAAAGTAGTAGAAGTAATAGCACTCTACTCAGAGAATACTAAAATATAAATGAAATATAAACAAAGTCAGCCTGGGAAAGGAAAGGTTTCCTTTTACAAGACTTATTCTTTCATGAATGAGGAGAGAGGCTTCTATAATAGGGCAAAGTTTAATGGTGAAATGTATTCCTAAGTTCAGAAGAAAAAGAAACTTTTGTTGTGTACAGGAGAACAGAGAAAGCTAGAAAGAAATGGGTGTAGGGAAGTGGAATAAAAGGGTAGCATGATGGCATGATCACATAGTTGATTTGGTAATGTTTTCATTCAGACATTAATCAGTGTGCTCAGGTGCCGCCCAAGAAACTTGCATATTTACTCTTCAGGATGAGCATTTATGAAGTTCAGAGGACAAGATATATGAGAGAGGCCTTAGTCAAGTTTTGCAAAACTACTGTGTTAGGCACTTTATCCAAATTACTCGGAAATATGGTGGAATAATCCTTTATTATATAGAGAGAAATGATGGAGTATGGATCTGGGGTTGGCAATTGAGAGACATCAGTGAGTTTCATTCAACTTCTATTGGAAGGTAATGAAATGATGAAAAATAAAAGATTCTACCATTGCAGTTTTTCAGGGTAAGAGAATATAGCTGAGCCTCATCCAGTTACTTTGCTATCATCAATTGATTGCTTGGCCCTTGACAGCTTTGTCACCTTATTCTTCATGACTTAAAACTTATTTGTTATTCATGAATTTAAAAAAGTCATAGAGATGGTTAATATATTATTATAACTTAATAATAGATCAGAATTTGAACTGGGTGCCAATGATAGAAAAACCAAAATGTCAAGCTGAAATAATTGGTTTAATTTTTTCCTTTTATTAATTTATACAAAAGTGATTATTATATTTATTAATTCATAGAAAATAATGATTTTTCAAAATATATATATCCTTTTTTGTTCTGACCAAATTTTACTAAAACATTAAGCATTAATCATAAAATGTTAATATCAGAAAACCCAGTGCCTTAAGGTCTTAACAAGAAGATCTTGTGTTATTAAACAGTTCCAATAATTAAAATATATTGAGGTTAGAAAATAACATAATTATAAAATATCCTAAAGAAACTAACTCATGCTGAAGTTATTGTAATTGCAAAGAATAATGCCACAAAAGTAATGCTTTTGCTTAAAGGTTTCAAGTCTAATGAGGAATTTATCACAATTGTATATAATATAAAGTTACGGTATAGAAAATATATTGTCAAAGGAAACATATAAATGAGAAGGGGAGAAAAATTAGTGAACTTGCATATGGTCAACAGTATATTAAAGAATTTTAAAATGTATGCAAATGAGGACCAAGACTGTCTGAAGCAATGTTATTAATTTGGAACAGATGACTGCTAACTCAGCTTAACAGCTGTGATTTGGTAAACCTCTAAATACCTGATAGATTTCACATGTAGTATAATTTTTATTGAAAAAGTAATCTCCCAAAATGTAGAAATATTTTCCCATTATTCATTCCTAAGTTTCAAGGTTTTATGAGGAGCATTCGATGCTGGGGAGTACATGTGCAAGAAAAAGGTTTTGAATCTTTAATGTTACTACTGAATTTACCATTGAGGCAAAGAAAAATTCTGTATGTAATTTCAAACAGTTATGCATTTTGTGTTTTGAAATACCAAAACTGAATGAGAAGAAGATAGGAATGAACAGGGCCCTAAGGCTGAAATCTTTACAAAAGCCTGACTGTGGAGGAATTCACCTCCCAAGTGAACTCTGATTCTCTTGCTTTTAAACGTTATGGCAGGCTCTCTTCTGTTCTTTTGGACCATGCTGTGAGATCATGCAGAGAAATTCTCTCTGCAGTCTGCTGACAGACATTTAAAGTGGAAATAAACTTGTTCAATTCATAGAGAAATGAGCATATTATATGAAGGAATACAGATTATGTTTTTGTTGTGTGGCTTTGAATTACTCGAATTAAGAATACACTGGGAATTAAAATTTGACCAAGACTTTAAGCTAAATTGTTTCTCAGGAGAGTCCTAATACCACATTATTAGGACATCTAGCTAGCATTGAGCTATAGAGTTTGGAATTGTCAGAGAATTTAAAGGTCATGGAATCTAACCTCCTTCACAATTCAGGAAATCCCTTGCATCCAAGTCTTCATAGAAATTCTGTTTGAATAGCTTCAGTGTTGGCAAACTTACTCCAGTACATGCCATTTCTGAATATGCCTAACTGTTGAGAATTTTCTCATACTGAACAGAGAAGTACCTAGCAAAAGAGTGTAACTTGATTTGCATGTGTGCTCTGAAAAAAATCATTAAAGGAAAATAATGAAAGTTATTAAGAAATCTCAAAATTGAATTCCAGCTATTTATATTCTTACCCTCAAGAACCTTCATTTCTGTATAATCAAATTTTTGCCAATAAGGTATTTCATTGGGAAAGTATAAGTTGTTACATATAACATAGTATTTTTTTTTATCAAACTCAAGAATTTCACAGCCTTTTAACTATTAAATGATCTGTGATTTCTTTCTTATTTTGTGGACTTTCCATTGTCTTCTCTTCTAATTGTAGTTAAGCAAGTTTTGCCTCTATTTAAATTTCAATTATTTTACTCCAATTTATGCCTCTTGATTTTTTTTCCTTTGAACTACCTATAGCATCTCTCTGGTGTTCTCATTTAATAAACAAAACTGTAACATGTTGGTTTTTACTCCTATCTGCACTGGTCATTTTATCGTTTTTGAAGGAAAAGAAAGTGTGTGGTGCTGTGGTCAAGGCCTCTGCTGCATGCTACCCAAATACTTTTGAAGGCCATCTGCCTCAGTGCCCAGTGGAATTCCATACAACAGTCAGGTAAACTTCCTCAGAAAAAAAAAGCTACTTCATGAGGAGTTTAATGTACATGTTTATGCTGTCTTTGATCTTGGAAGTAAATGAAAGATGACTACGGAATTTCTCATGCTTTCTCAATTTTATTCTCCACTTGTGTTTTGCTTTTGGGTTGTTTCCAGCCAGTGAGAGATTTCCAAGTGTTAGCTAGAAAAGTTGTGAATTCAATTTATGATCTGATCTTATAGTAAAGGGATGACCAACAGTGATCAGTGTATTTGGAAATTTGACCTCAGCCTCTTACCAGTTAGTCATTTATATAAATGATGTATTTATTTATACTAGTGGTTCTCAACCTGCAGTCTATGACTCCTTTCAGGGGGATAGTTGAATGACCCTTTTTCAGGGGCTGTTGAAGACCATCAGAAAACATAGACATTTATATTATGATTCATAACATGAGTAAAATTACAGTTTTGAAATATCAATGAAAATAATTTCTAACTTTTTTGGTTTAAATAAAAAGAAAAGGTTTCAATTCTAACACAGTAAATACTGTATACAATAATAACAACTATCAGGTAAAATTTACATTTTCAGTATCTAGTCCATTTGTATTTGGCACATTTGGAGAAAATACTATTATCTATCCTATTTTGGTTAGTCCACAGTTTTTTACCTAAGTCACTTTCTATCATAACATGTATTGCCCACCTGAAAGTATCACTTTAATCTTGAAATATTTTCTTTGATAAACAACTTAAGCTTTTATGTCTGTCATGTCTGTCAATCTTATAAGCTTCACATTTCTTTTGTAAGTTTCTTTTCTGAATTCAGAATAAAGAAAACTGTAAAATTATAACTATCTAGTTTTCAACCCTATCAAAGACCTAAGAAGAATAAAATATTACCTAAGTAAATAGGTAGTGCAGAACAAGCAACTTCCAAAACTACAGAAATATTAGAGTCAGCTGGCTGCTAGAACAGTCACCCAATGTCACTGCAATGTTCAGCATCCATCTTTAGCCTACAGGCCCAGAATATCTGACAGACATTTCTGGTAAACTTAGATTTTGAAGGACTTTTGTATCTTTTCTCTGCAAAATTTGGCAGTCTACTTCCCTTGTGTCCTTCTGTCCAATTTGGACAGCATAGTGTCAGCAGTTGAGGCAAGAGCAGTTTCATGCCCAGTAGGTAACATTGTCACAGTGCAAGCAAACTCCATATGGAAATTCTTAATTATCAATCATCTTCTATAAAGTAGAATGGTGCCTTTAGGACTATCTCACTCTCATTAAAACCTTTATGTTATTAAAACATCTTAAATACCATATTCTGTATATTTCTGAAGTGTTTGAAGACCACCTATCTATTGAAACTATATCTCTGACCATTGAAAACATACCTAATATGACTACAAGTTTGATTTTTATGGATGATTACCTAACATAACAAAAAGTTTGATTTTTGTGGATGACAAATTATTAACCTGCATTTCTTAATTATCCTAAATAGTTTGTAAACATAGTTTTCAAGGGCTAGAACTTTAAATTACCTCATTAAAATGATCTTCTTATCATAAAGCCTAAACAAGAATAGACATATAAGTTTGGTATGAACAAGTCAGTTAATGAGTTTTTGATTTATGTTTGAACAGTTAAAAGTCAGCTGTCAACTGTTATAAGTATCTTTGCTCTATATAATCAAACTGTAATATAAATCATCCATGCCATATGAAAGCATGGTATATAATAATAAGTCATGAGGACTTTGTAGCCAACAGATTTATCATGTCTCATATCATATCAGAGCTATTTCCTTTTCAAAGGATCTAGTTCCACTCTGGAGGTCTCTTCAGGTCAAATCCAATCTCTATTAATCTGGACGAAATCTGCAATCTCTGGAAACAAAAGCATGGCCTTTCTCCCAATACAATA
>NW_004949134.1:1342330-1362805 GCF_000317375.1 Microtus ochrogaster | reverse complement strand
TGTGTGTGTGTGTGTGTGTGTGTGTGTGTGTGTGTTGGTTTACTTTAGCAGTTTTCACAACCCTATATCTCTTAGAAGCTATTTTTTTACATTAGCATTTAAATGCAAAATTAAAAAGACACATGTAGGATCCAGACTTCCTATGTATTGTCCATTCTTATGTACCATTTTTATTACTTAATTCTCTCTTCATAGAGTTTGCTTTATTATTAAGCTACTTTTCTGTGACTGTCTATCATATCTCTTTATAGAGTTTGATTTATTACTTTAAGCTACTTTTCTATGACTGTCCATCATAGCTTTTATTAGCAACCTTAGAGTATCATTTTAAACTTGAAACATTTTCTTCAATAAACAACTTAAGCTTTTATGTGGCTCATTACTTCTGCTCAGTACCATGCATACCACTTGCTCTGTGTCTGGCTGGTGAATCTTCACCTCACCGGTTCCTCTTCCAAGTTCCTGTCTTCCCTGCTTATCCTCTACTGTCTAGCTTTTTGCCATTCGGCTCTTTAACCAATCAGGATGTGCGTTGGCAAAAGTACATGTTCACAGTGTATGAAAAGATTATGCTACAATAGCCACTGTCCCAGAGACTGTGGTTTATGGAAATGAAAATTAAATTTTCTTAATTAAAGTAATAGTTATCCCACCTATCTAGTTAGTATAGCTTAAGGTGTACTTCAATTAACGTCAATATTTTTTATTTTGTAATCATTTTCTTCTCAAGGTTAAGTCTAGATCCTCTTATTTTGATGATTTTCAGGGTCAGATAAAATGATATTAGATGATTATGTTGTTATAACGCATTATTAGTATTGTATTAGTACCAGTGTATTTATATTTAATTTTGTCTCATATAGATAATAGAAGATAATTGTGACTTTGTGTTTGGAAAGAGTCACACTATTCTTAGAATTTAAGACTAAGCTATATTCAAATGAAAACATACGTTGAACGTTTCCATATATAAAAATTTTAAAAAATAATGTGGTGAGATGAGAGGTAAAAGAGACTACCATTAATGATACAGGTAATTAACATATTTGTGGATGTGTGTCACAGTCTGTTCACGAAGAATTTGGAATATTATATTTGCAAAGAAAATATTTCCAGGTGAATTTGAAAGAGTAGACTAGAAATTACTAAGCTTATACTCTCTGGAATGAAGCATGTTTCTTTCTGTTTTGTTTTTCTGAAGGCCTCATTCTTTACTCATGTTTTCTCTCTACAATCTTTCAAGTTATTAAGCAGACTGCTTAGGGGAGAAACTGCCTCTAGAGAAAAAAATGTAATATCTTACTTAGGGGTTTTAGTACTTGGCTACAGTTTTTCCTTCCTTTCCTAATAGATTCACTCTCTTTGTTCACCTTTCTAAAGGAGGCATTGTAAGGAAGCTTTCCTACAGGGAGTTTACAGTATCCAGAGATGGCTGGCTCTTATTTCCCCTTTTAGGCTAGACAGTCCTTTGCTGAAAGAAGCTTTATTTCTTTTATCAGCATAGATTATACCCCTTCCCCACTGTTATAAATCCTCTATATTTTCTTAAACAGAATAGATTATACTAGAAATTTAGTTCCAATAGTGTAGTACTATGGCACTTGAATTTAAATATGGTTTTTTGTTGTTGTTTTGTTTCCTCCTAATCTCGATAAACTGATAGTTGCTTGACTAGAACTTGCTTCCTTTGTTTGTGCTGCTCAATTATTAAGCTTTAGTGATACACAAGGTGAGACAGTCTAGATTATTTACATACTTATGGTCTTTAAGGTTTGAATAATTCTCTACAGTAAAAATTGAATCTGACTTGAAAACCCCACACATTTTTTGCAAATATTTAATATTTTTTTGACAATTCATTGATAGTGTGTTTTAATTTCATGGTAGTTAATTACTCTTAGTTTCCTAATAAAATACTTCTAATTGCATATTTATTTTTGGTCAATATTAATTGAGATTGGATTTCAAGAGAGACATGGGGAATTATAAAATAATTTACTTTATGAATATTTAAAATGAACTTTTAGAGAATGATGTATTACATTCAAATTTTCAAACATTCAAAATATCACAGAAAACAGAGAAACCCTGTCTCGAAAAACCAAAAAAAAGAAAATTATAAAAAACACATTCTATTATTTATTTGTTGCTCTACAGTGAAACATTGGCTCATTTTTCTATTGAGCAATTTTTTCCTAAGCTATATTATGGTCTTGCTTAAATAAGATGTATTTCCCAATTAGTTTAATAATTCAGAACCACTTAATTTATTATTACATTTAAAGGATGAAAAATGTTGCTGAATAACATTTGGTAAACTACTGAATATATTATGCATACACATTATAGTAATTTTATACTATTCTTGAAGAAAAGGTCTCATTCTCTACCCTTGGCTTTGAAATTTCTACATGCTAACCTTCTGCTCTCGCTATTCCTCCCTCTTCATCCTGAGTACGCTACTACATGCAATACATTTTATTTTGTAATGAAGTTCTTTATAGAAAATATTAGGCAAGGCCAAATTGGCTTCCATTACTGTAAGTCCAAGAGCTCTAGTCCCTCAATTGAACAGCAAAATTTAATCATTTTGCCTTTGGTAAAAAGCACTGTTGATGTTGTTAGATGAAGGGATGGTAATAATGTGCTTTTTAATTCGTACAAGTTGGGTATTCTTTGTGTGGAATGCTCTAGGACCAAAGGAGTTGGCCACTTCAGATTCTTTCATATTTTGGAATATTTGGATATAAATAATAAGTTATCTCCAACGTCACATTTATGCCTAAACAATAAATATATATTTCCTTCCATTAATAGTATAAGAAGCCATTATTTTTTTTTGCATCATTGCCAGCCCTTGTGATTAAGAGTTTTACTATAGCCACTTTAGTGGTATGAAAAACTATACCATTGTGGTTTTAATTTTTCTTTCTTAATCATCTAATAAGATTAAACAATTCTTTGATTAATGTCTATTTGTGTGTTTTGTTTTTGAAGTTGGGTCATATCCCTTGGCCATTTTAAATTTTAATTGTATCCTTGAAATCTCAGAATTCTTTCATTTTTTTTTTGCTTTTAAAATTAATTTTGTTAGCTCTTTTACAGTTTGATACATTATGTACAATATGTTTTGTGTTTACCCTCTCTCAGCTCTAACTCTTTGGGCATCCATATACCTTCCCTTGCCCTACAACTTTCTGTGACTTAAAAATGTTTTATACTAATCAAGACCAATTTGTGTTGCCCAAATATTTTTAGGTGTGTCATTTTCCACTACTAAAGTATGATTGACTTATCAGGGCATGCAGTCTTAAAGAAAACAGACCTTTCACTCTCCCAAAAGATAACAGCTGCTATAAGCTCTTTAGCTAAAGGAAGTGGACTTTGTGTCCACCTTGATATGGGGCTTGCTAGGGATTGAAATATTTACCTAGGTATTGTGCATGTTATTGCAATCCCTGTGAGTTCATATGTGCAGCTACACTGGTGTGTTTGAAAGGTACTGTTTTCTTAAAATTATCTACAACTAATTGTTCTACCACTGTTTCTGCATCTCCAATTATTTTTGAATTGGGGCATATGGTTATATATATATTTCTTTTAAGGCCGAGAAGTCTGCAGAATTTTACTGTCTGTTCTTTGTACAGGTGTATGTTACATGTCTTAATCACAGTCTATTGCAAATTGAAGCTTCTCAGGTAAAGATTAAGAGATGCATTGATCTATGGCATAAATCATTATTGGTCTATTTTATCACTATGTCCATTCATTAGAATAATAGTAGTAGGTTCTCTCCCAAGTCAGTTATCTGTTGTCTTAGTTAGGGTTCTTATTGCTGTGAAGAAACACCATGTCCACAGGAACTCTTATAAGGAAAACATTTAATTGTGGTGACTCACAGTTTCAGAGGTTTAGTTATTACCATCATGGCAGGAAGCATGGTGGAAGGCAGGAAGATGATGTAATGCAGAAATAGCTGAGAGTCCTACATGTTGCAGGCAACAGGAAGTGAACTGAGACACTAGGCAGTACCTTCAGCATAGGAAACCTTAAATCCCACCTCGACAGTGGCATGCTACCTAGAACAAGATTATACCCACTCCAAAAAAAGACACACTTTCAAATAGTGCCACTCCCTATGAAATTATATAGAGCCAATTACTTTCAAACTACCACACCTGTCTAGCAATAGATCCTGGGTCAATAATGATACACGTATAAGTTTCATTTTGTGAACTGGATCTTAAATTCAAATAGGCAATAGTTATTCCCACATCAGGACCATTATTATACCAGTGGGCATTCTTTGCCACACAACACCAGTTATTGTAGTAACATCATTATTGTAATTCCCATTATTGCAATTCACAGTTGGTGAGACAAATAGTTGTTTTTCTTTTCCTGTATGTGTGTGTATATATATATATATATATATATATATATATATATATATATATATATATATATAGCATCATCTAGCACTATGAAAGCTAATAAGTAAGGATTTACATCAAGTCAATACCAGTTTAATTCTCTAAGTTGTATGATATAAGTGTGTGGTGTCTCTAGCAATAGGGTCTCAACCATTAAGTTGTGGAGGGTAAACGAGAACACCAACAACAGCTGTAATTTGGGGGCATCTTTAGGACCTTTTTGGTCAACAACTTGGAAGAAGCTACTCATTACTGGAACCAAGCTTATTTGTTAGCCTCTGTTGTCTAGAAAGGCGCATTGTTGACCCATTATATGATAAATCTATTTTAGCTCTTTTTATGTATGTATATAAATATAATTTAGAAAGTTTCTATGTTAGTAGGTTTTGACATACATTCTATTCTATTATTTATCTTTCTATATTTTTCTTTTCTACCCATCCCAGCCCTCCTTTGCCCTATTTTATCCCTTTCTGTTCACTCTTAACCCCTTATATCAGTGCATTCTGTCCTCTTCCCTGAAAGCTCCGCCCAGTAGCCTGTTTGTGGTATTATTTGTAAGTATTTTTCCTCATTAAGTGTATTTTCTATTTCATTGTCTATAACGAGTCCTCTGAACACAAATTACTTACAATTTTTGTAGAGATAGGAACTACTTTTGATCTCTTTTGCAATCAGTTTATATTAATATACTGCCTGACTCAAGGCCACAAGGCTTTCTCATATTTCATCCTAAGAATGTTATAGTTTTAGTTTTCACATTTAAATTTGTCGTTTGTTTTGAGGTAAAGTTTGTGCATGGTGTTAAAAAAGTTTTAACTTTATTCCTTTATAAGTAGATATTTAATGGTTCCAGCTTGACGCATATTGTATAGTCCAGAGAAAAAGGCTGGTGGTTTTCTTTTTTTTTATTGAGAAAAGGAAAAAAAAGTTTCCCCTTCCTCCCAGCCTCCCATTTCCCTCCCCCTCCTCCCACCCTTCTCCCCCTCCCTCTCCAGTCCAAAGAGCAGTCAGGGTTCACTGCCCTGTGGAAAGTCCAAGGTCCTCTCCCCTCCGTCCATGTCTGGGAAGGTGAACATCCAAACTGGCTAGGCTCCCACAAAGCCAGAACATTAAGAAGGATCAAAACCCCGTGCCATTGTCCTTGGCTTCTCATCATCCCTCATTGTTCTCCATGTTTAGAGAGTCCAGTTTTATCCCATGCTTTTTCAGTCACAGTCCAGCTGGCCTTGGTGAGCTCCCAATAGATCAGCCCCACTGTCTCAGTGGGTGGGTGCACCCCTCGTGGTCCTGACTTCCTTGCTCATCTTCTCCCTCCTTCTGCTCCTCATTGGGACCTTGGGAGCTCAGTGTGGGTCTCTGTCTCTATCTCCATCCATCACCAGATGAAGGTTCTATGGTGATATGCAAGATATTCGTCAGTATTGCTATAGGATAGGGTTGTTTGAGGTTCCCTATCCTCAGCTGCCCAAGCCACTCTAGGTTCAAGTCTCTTGCCAGCCCTAAGGTGGCTCCCTTA
Organism: Microtus ochrogaster; assembly: GCF_000317375.1. Lineage (NCBI taxonomy): Eukaryota > Metazoa > Chordata > Mammalia > Rodentia > Cricetidae > Microtus > Microtus ochrogaster. The sequence continues at coordinate 1,356,853 of NW_004949134.1, read as the reverse complement.
ACTAAGAACTGTGCTTCCGTGCTCCCCTATCCAGCCTTCCTTTATCCCAATCATCCTGTTTCCCAAAGTTCCCCCATCCTCCCCTTCTCACTTTTCTCTCCCCATCTCCCCTTACCCCCAACCCACCCCACCCCCAAGATCCCACTTTCCTCCCCGGCAATTTTGTCTACTTCCCCTAGGCAAGAGGATAACTATATGTTTTTCCTTGGGTTCACCTTCTTATTTAGCTTCTTTAGGTTCACCAATTGTAGACTCCTGGTTTTCAATCGTTGATGTTCATAAGTATCACCTAGAGTTCCTATTGAAAGTGTAGATTTTTGTATCGTAGAGAAAACTCAGAATCTGCCACTTTACCAAGTCCCCAGATGATTTCTGTAGTGGCACTAGGCTATTTTGAATAGCAAGGAGACAACTGCTAAACAAGTAATCCTAAGTGCATTCTAAGTATTCATTTACTTTCATTCACTTTTGTGAACATTGGCTTTCTTTTCTATTCCCTCTGTGCAGGAGATTGGAGCTACTATACTACTTTTAGGATCACATCTCAGTAGGTGCATCCATACACAAGAAAATTCCTAGGTGATATTACCAAGCCTGACTCTTTCATCCTATCACAGCCCACTGGCTACATTAGTTCCATTTGTTGACCATCAGCTATAGCTAAGGTTTTTAGAAAGCTCAGTGGGTGGGTAACTAACTGCTCCTGGAAAAGAGACTAGAGATTTTCTACAATTTTACAGTTGTTCTGCTGCCTAATGTCAAATAAAATTTGATCATTTTTTTTTACCTTAAACTGAAAATGTCTAAAGGGGCAGTACATTAGTAGAACTCAGAAAGCCTAAAAATGAGTATTACTGTCTAGTGTTGGACTAAGGAGTAGAAAATTGAGTTTCTGTTTATTACCAGCTCCTTTTGCTTCAAGTTCAGCAGTTCTAGATAATGTATGGCATCAGTAAGGGCTGTTAGTGGAATAAGGACAGTCCTAGTACAAAGACTATGGAGCAGGCAGTCACTAGCAAGATTCTGCATCTACTGGATGCTTTGCCACTTAGAAACTGAATTAGGTGACCAGTAGGGACATTTTAATCATTTGGTGTCTGAAACAAACTATAGGTACTGAATGTATGTTTGTTTACCTCAATTTTCAGCTTTTCTAGAGAAAAAGATTTTCTTTGATTTACATGTAAATGTCCACATATAATAAGACCACTAAATTAAAAATAAAACAAGTGCCTTCCAGTGGATATGCAACATGGGTATTGTACAAAATTAAGGCTAAAGTTGGTTGGTCTTAACTGGATAAGGGTTTGACTGTGATATTTCCTGAAACTTCCTTGAAAATAGTGAATAATCAAATTCTGTTTAATATTTAATATGCCACCATGAAAAGGCATATTAGTTTTTAAGGAGAAAGATTATGTAAAAATCATATAGTGAATGTTTTGGAATAAATACCAAGAACAATAAAGTGACATAATTGGCAAACTATCAGATAATGAACAGTTTTCTTATCATGGCTACATTATTGCTTGTGTTTATCTCCATCTATCTCCTTTCATGGATTTTCTGATAAGATTGCCCAACCTGGATAATCCAAGATATTTTAGTAATACACTGTACATACATTTTACCCAATACACTGAACACATATTATACCAATGTAAATGCACCATGTTCAATTCTGTTTGTATAAAGAATTGTTATAAGAAGCTTAAATAACAATACAGTCTGGTATGGTAATGAGGGTAGTAGAAATTTTTTTTAAAAAAGAAACCCTACCCACAGATGAAGATTTACAGCCAATTAAAAGCTGCTGAGAGAGGGAGAATTCATTTTCTCTAGGGATAAGCCTCCTGAAATGTTATTGACTTCCAAGTGGTCAGTAATGAAGCATGATTAATAAAAACTCAGAGACAAATATTGGGGTTCAAACTGAATACCAGACAAGCAAAGCAGTCAGCCATTGACTCTTACCTCAATGTTAGTTCCCAAATGGTGATCCTGTCTCCAGAAAACTCCCGAATGAGACTGAGAATGACAGCTGTCTCCTGGTTTATAATCCTCTCTACTTCTGGGATTAAGGGTGTGTACCACTATCCCTAAATTTCTATAGCAAGCTAGTGGTGGCTGAGATTAAAGGTGCGTGTCATTGTGGCTATTAGGATTAAAGGTGTGTGTTATCATTGCCTGGTCTGTAAGGCTGACCAGTGGAGCTGTTTTACTCTCTGATCTTCAGGCAAGTTTTATTTATTAAAATGCAGATGAAATGCGACTACATAGTTCCAAAAACATATACATAAGAGCAACACTAAATGGACACAGAATGCTGTATTTGTGTGTGTGTGTGTATGTGCTTGTGTGTGTGTAATTAAGAAGTCAAGAAATCAACAGGGAGTTGGGGTACATTATAATTTGGAGTGGGGGAAATAAAAGGTCAAAATGATGTAAATACAGCACTCAAACATGAAACTGTGAAACTCTCAAACTGTTTTTAATTGAGAAAATGATGTTAGCTTGGAGAGTTTCTACTATTTATTTACATACTTGTCATACATACAGTTGCAGTGGGGATGCTTGACTCATGTGGTATCAAATGAAAATGAAGTTGTTAGCAGTGAAATATTTTGTGTAGTAAAGTCAACTTTAGTACTAAACTGTATACTTTGTTAATTACAACTGATAGGATACATGAACATTTCTTTTAAACTTTCATATAATACAATATTTCACATTCCTCACTTAAAAATAGAGCTCTCCATTTTAGCTGGGCAGTGGTGGTGCTCATATTTAATCCCAGCACTCGGGAGGAAGAGGCAAGCAGATCTCTGTGAGTTTGAGGCCAGCCTGTTCTGCAAGAGCTAGGAGAGCTAGGACTGTGACAGACAGAAATCTTGTGTCAAAAAAAAAGAATATATATCTCCATTTTAACATATTTTTAAAAATATTTCTTTTACATTTGAGACTATAATTATATAATTTTTCTTTTCATTTTGCTTCCTTCAATGCTCTCATAAGCCCCTTATTGCCCACTTTCAAATTCAGGGCCTCTTTTTTCACTGATTGTTGTTACATGTATATGTATAGATAGATAGATAGATAGATAGATAGATAGATAGATAGATAGATAGATAGATAGATAGATAGATAGATAGATTCCTAAATATAACCTACTCTGTCAGTATAATGTTACTTTTAAGTATGTTTTCATGGCTGACAATTTGTCCCTGCATAACACTTGACATGCTTTTTCCCCTGTCTATGTTATCATGTACATTGTTGTCCTTCAACTTTTGTTTAACAATTTTGTCATAAGTTACCACACACCTATTCACAGTAAATAAATACAGTGATGATTATCCAAATACCACAAATCACTATGTCCTATGTCACACATGTTCGGCCCCATCTAGAGATGTTTAAAATTAAAACAGAATTGGACTTGTAACTTCAGTTACCTCAGAAGAGATTCTGCTTAAGTCTAATAGTCTAAGTCGTATGGCCTCATATATTCTGCTAATAATCTCTAACTTAATCCTTTTGAAAGAATAACCAATAGTATATTTGCTTACACAAATATTTAACAAATTTCTCTTTTCTTTCTATCACAAAATATGATGTCAATATCTAAGAATGAATTAATTCTCCAAAGGCTAAAGTATCATTTCCTTTCAAATTTATGGATTTTATTTTTAGTATTTCTGGTAAAGGTTATCTTCAAAAATATATAGATACAAAGCTAAAGTTCTTCCACAGACAGATATTATTTTAACCTTCTGAATGTTTGAAATGATCTAGGTCAATAAATCTCCAATAAGAAATCCAGGATGCTTCCAAGTTCACCAGGGCTTCTTGGAGCCTCTGTGGCCCAGGATTGTAATGGCATATGCGAATACTTTACTTCACATTGACTTTTGTTTTCTTAAATTAGTTCTATTAAACTTTCTGTCAGTCATGTTGATGTGTTGCATAATTTTATTTAAAATTATCTTGAAGTTTGATTTTGTCTAGAATTTTTTTACAGTTAAACTATCTTATTTATTTATTTATTTATTAAAGATTTCTGCCTCCTCCCGCCACCGCCTCCCATTTCCCTCCCCCTCCCATAATCAAGTCCCCCTTCCTAGTCAGCCCAAAGAGCAATCAGGGTTCCCTGTCCTGTGGGAAGTCCAAGGACCACCAACCTCCATCCAGGTCTAGTAAGGTGAGCATCCAAACTGCCTAGGCTCCCACAAAGCCAGTAAGTGCAGTAGAATCAAAACTCAGTGCCATTGTCCTTGGCTTCTCAGTCAGCCCTCCATGTGAGCCATATTCAGAGAGTTTGAATTCAGATTGAAAGCATAAATCTGTCTTCAGTGATAGTCACACATTTTTGTGATTATACTTAATAACCAGTGATTTAACTGTTACGTTTTCAATATTTCTGTCTAACATAACTTATATATCCCAAATGGCTAATGATTTTATTTACTTATTACGTGAACCTTAGCGCCAAATTGTCAGATGTGAACACATAACCAGTATTAACTACAGAAACTAATAAAATAAAAAGGGACCATTGTCAGGATAGGGAGTTTGGGGAGCAATAGATTGTGGAAGAGCAGGCTACAAGTAATCTGATCAGAGAAATGGGAAGAAGGGAGATCCTTAGTGACACAGAAGGTGCTGAATATGAAAGGTGGGAGGAAGTTGTAAGGGAATATAAAAGGTAGTTTTAAAGTATGAGCTCTATTGTATGGTGAACATTAAAGATTAAATGAAGAAAATATCCCTTTTATTTCAAACACTTATATAACTTAATTTGTCTCTCATTTTCCAGAGAGAGCATAAGCTACTGTGTATTTTTAAGTGAAATTTAAAAAATAAATCTCAATAATGTCTTCAACCATGACATATCAAAAAGGCAATGAATAATTTACCAGGATCTGTTTAAATTTTATTAGAAATTAATCTGATAATTTTCCTAATAATTTAAAATTAATTAATCTGATAATTATTTTCAAAACCAACATTGGTTTAAAATATTTTTTTCTGACCCATTATAAGTGGTTTACTCAAGATAAACTTTTCTTTCATTTTTTTCTCTAAAAGGCTTACAGCATTTCTTTATTTAGAAACAGTTTGTACCTGTTTCTTTACTACTTGTTATTCTTCTAATTATGAGCAGCCGCTTCAGAAAGTTTACCCATTCTATGTAAACCTTTAAGGGACAAAACAAAGGGACGCCTACTGGAAACCAGAAACCACTAACTCTCTTTGGATACTATGTTTTCCAAACATACAATTTAACTTGTATTAAATAAGTCTAAGATGCTAACATCAGATAGCATATAAAATTGGAATCAGTTTCTGGGTGCATGAAGAGAGGCTTAAATGTGTATATATAAACTGTGTTATTTTTTCTTATTTTTTTTTTGTTTCATTGTGAACAAAAGAATGATTTAGCATCTGTGTGTATAAGTTTCTTGAATATAGCACAAATTCTAAATGTGCCTGAGTGTTTGAGCTTAAAATATGCAAAAACATCCCTTGACTAGTTGATTAGGCTTTCATGTATTAGATCATTACAGTGTTTGAATGATGGATTGAAAGTAATTCTGGTTCCAATAACAATTAAACTGAAAGTTTGATGAAATTATAGTGAAGAAAAAAAACCAATTGGCCAATGTTACCTTTCAAATCTACATAGCAAAATAAATTAAAAAAGATACAATGGAGATTCAAGTGTTTGGGGTAGACACTAATATGGAGCCATTTCTTAGGAACAACTTAAGACCACTAATTTCTATGCCATAAAATTGAACTTCTTAACATGAAAATAAATAATATAATAGTTAAACAATAAAATTTAATTCAACATTACTTTATGCTTATTTTGTTATTAAAAAATAAATTTAGATAAATTCATACATAAATTTTTGTACTTTTAATTAATTAATTAATTTTGGGGGCATAAGTTAATAAGGCAAAAGGACAAGATCAATATACAAGTAGAACAACTCAATTCTACTTGGATACATTAGCAATTAATGAATGATTGGAATAAAAAACTGGGATTATATTTAGGAAGTGGTGTCCTGTGCCCATGCTTTGAAGACGACTTCCCACTTACTCTTCTATCAGGTTCAGAATGGTCGGATTTATATTAAGGTCTTTAATCCATTTGACTTGATTTTTGTGCATGACGATAGATATGGATCTATTTTCATTCTTCTACATGTTGATATGCAGTTATGCCAGCACCATTTTCTGAACATACTTTCTTTATCCATTGTATAATATTAGCTTCTTTGTCAAAAATCAGGTGTTCATATGTGGACTGATAGTAGCAGAACTTGCATAGGACCCACTTTGAACACCTGATTTTGGCTAAGCAATGTATCCCTCCAAAAAGAATGGGCTCTGAAAAGCCATTTCAAACAGTAAGGATAAATCCTGGCCCCACTGCCAGTGTCCCTACAGACTGCCCAAGCCACATAAGTGTCACCCACATTCAGTCCAGATTCAGTTAGCTCCCACTAGCTCAGATTAGCTATTTCTGTGGGTAACCCCATCATGGTCATTTCTCCTTTGCTCATATTATTACACCTTCCTCTCTTTGACTAGTCTCCAGAAGCTCAATCCCAGTGCCTAGCTGTGGATCTCTGCATCTGCTTCCATCAGTTGCTTGACGAAGTTTTTATGATGACAGTTAAGGTAGTCATCAATCTCATTTCAGGGCAAGGCCAGTTCAGGCATTCTTTCTGCTATTGCTTAGGGTCTGAGCTGGGTTCATCCTTCTGCATTCCTTGGAATTTCCCCTGTGCCAGGTTTTACACTAGCTCCAGATTCAACAAGAATAAATGCACAATATATCCAAACCTATGGGACACTATGAAATCCATGCTAAGGGAAAGTTCATAGCACTAAGTGCATATATAAAGTAAATGGAAGAATCTCACATTAGTGAATAACAACACTATTGAATGCTCTAAGAACAAAAAGAAGCAGAGTCACCCAGGAGGAGTGGAAGGCAGGAAATAATGAAATTCACATCTGAAATAAAAATAAAAACAAAGAAAATAATAAAAAGAACTAATGAGACAAAGAGCTGGTTCTTGGAGAAAATCATCAAGATAGACAAACCTTTATCCAAACTAACCAAAAGACAGAAAATATCCAAATGAACAAAACCAAAAATGAAAAGGGGGACATAACAACAGACACTGAGAAAATTTAAAATATATTTTCATGTGTTATTCGGATATAATTTTTATTATTTGGCTTATTAATGTGGAATATATTATTGAATTTTCAAATGTCATACAAAGTTACATACAAGAATCAGTGCCACTTTTTTGTGGTTTATATTTCCCATTTTTCTTCTGATGGATTTGGTTTGATAATAGATTGTTGAAAATTTTTACACATGCACATATATTTATGCTGTATATCCACCTATAACTTTTGCAATGTACTTAATTTGTTGCTGAACTCTTAGGGGTATAAAATATTCATTTTTCTTTTGCTTTTTGAACTAAATTGGAAAAACATTTTTTCTTACTCAAATCTTGTGTAGAATTCTCCAATAAAATTCTCAGGGTTTTATGCCTTTATAATTTCGGAGGTCATTACTTATTCAATCATTTACGTAATCAGTATGAAACTGTTCTTTATGTGGGCTGGATAAGAGTATGTCTTTAAAGAAATTAGTTAATTTTGGGGGCTGGAGAGATGGCTCAGAGGTTAAGAACACTGTCTGCTTTTCTAAAGGTCCTGAGTTCAATTCCTGGCAAACATATGGTGGCTCACAAACATCTGTAATGAGATCTGATGCCCTCTTTGGATGTGCAGAAAAACATGCTGAATATAACCAATAAGTAAATCATTAAAAAAAAGAAATTAGTTACGTTTCAAGTAACTTACCAAATTATTGAGAATAATTAATATATTTATGTTACTTAGTAAATAATTACTATTCATGGGATCAGTATTATGTTTTAAATATTTTTTAATATTTGGCTACATTTATTAGTATTCTAGTCACTATTCCTTTTCTGAATAGACTAGGTTTTGTAATGATTGATATTTTCTAGACTTTTTTCAAATATGTGTTCTAATGTCACTGAATTTCCTTATGCATTCTCCTTTTCTCATCTCACTGATGCTGATTATTTCTATTATCATTTATATATAGTTAAATGTTTTTTTTTCAATTTTCTTGAGATTTTTTTATATTTTAGTTAGATGTAGGTCATTTTAAATTTCCCAATAGATATTTCAAACTACTTTTGTTACTGGTTTTTACTTTTATTTCTATTGTATTTTGAAAACCTATTCCATAGGTTTTCTGTCTTTTCTTATTTGTTAATGTGTACTTTATTACTCAGAATGTTGATGATTTTAAGAAATGTTCCATGTAGGCTTGAGAAGGATGTGTATTCTGCTGTTGCTGAATACAGTAATCTATACATGTCAACTGTGTTAAGTTATTAGACAGTTGCTGTTCAGGTCAACTGTATTCTTAGTGATTTTCTGCCTGCTTGACCTATCCATTATTGAAAGATATAAGTTAAAATTTCTGACTTTAAGAGAAATTTGTCTTTTTAACCTTTGTTGTCATTCCTTTTAATCTCATACATTTTAATACAATCTTATTAAGCATGTACATATTTATGATTATTATTCCTACTAGGATAATTTATATTTCATTATTACTCTGTTCATTGATCTGACATATTTATATGAAATTTATATAACTATGCCAACTTTAAAGTTTAATATCTCTATGTTACAGTCTTTATAATCAATCTGTATTCATCTATAATTTGATTTCTTTTTCCATTGATAAAATGTATTTTCTTATTTATATTAACCGGCCCTGTCTTTTACATATTTGACAATTATGAACTTGTCTGCGTATCTGTATATGTAAGGATGTAAAGTTGTTGTGTAGCATTTGAGAACAGAGTACAGTTAACAGGACTTCTAACTGAGGTTGTCAGACTTGGTAGAAGATGCCTTTACCCACTGAGCCATCATGCCCTCCAAGTTTCTTTTTAATTGTTTTATTTGGTCAAAAATATTTTATGTAAACATTAATACAATTAGATTAGTAACTACCATATATGCTATTTATTTATATTTATTGTGTTTATGCTTTTTAAAAGGAAACAAACATCTTTTATTACTCAAATTATGAATTAATTTTATAAGGAGAAATATATTTCTGGAAGTTGTGGTCTTGAGCATCATGTCCAGTTTTCTTTGCACAGAAGTCCTTGTATTGCAGAAGACTCTAAACTCATCTGTATACCACTCATTCCTGGCACATATAAAGCAACCTATATTAATTTGATACATTACAAATTTGGAGGATTATTTTAAAATCACTTTCCCTTTTGAATATTCCAGTGCTGCAATCAATATATTTGACTTGATCCCAATCCAAACTTCAGATTAGTCTAATCTTGTAAAAAGTTATTGAATTCATAAAAAAATTGTCACCCAATGATGTTTATGTGAAATAAACCATAATGTTTTCTTTAAGTAATAGTCATGGTAATGAAAAATGCAGATTGCCCTTTTTTGATTATTGAACTTCAAGGAACGTCTTTTGCTTTTAAAGTGCAAATTCCAATTCCTTTAATGAGCTTTTTGATATGAGAATCATTGACCTTTTTTCTTTGTTCAATCCAATATGAAAACATATCCCTGACATTTTTTTAAAATTTTAACAGTAACAAAAAAAAACTTTTGATAGAATTAGTAAATGTAAACGTAGCAATCTGTTTCATTATTCTTATTTTTATTAATTAGTAAATATTTACATGTTTTCCATTATATTTACAAAAAAAAACGAGCAAGAAGAGCCATACATTACAATAAGTGTCAGAGACACTGGAACAAGTTTTAGAAAAGCGAAACTAAACAGCCTTATTAGCTCAAAAAGCTAACTGCACTGATGAAAAGAAGATAAAATATCCATCTAAAAGTAAAACAAAAAAAGAAAGAAAGAAAAAAACAGTTGAAAAAGATTTTTGAATCAGTTTTCCACCATCACATCTGGTTTTCTAGAAGTGGATGACTATGGCAATTCTACGACCAATGAGTAATGTAGATAACAGTGACTGCTTAAGTGTTCTTATGAGTAACCCTAATTCATCACTGTCTAACGGTTAATAGATTTAGAGTGGCTGCATTAAAACAAGTGCAGGATTTTTTCAAAAGAATGTAATTTGTCTTGTTTTTGTCATGTTGGCAATGGAAAATAGTTTTATTTTGATAAAGGTTGCAGAGTTTACTGGGAGGAGATATCTGATGGCATGAAAAGGTCTTTTTCTGAGCAACTTCAGATACCCATGTTCCATATGGAGGCTCATTCTCTTGACCCAATCATACAAGAAACATTTTATAGAGGTAGTGTAGAATACTAATGGGTTATTTTTTTAAGAAATAAAATAAATTCATAATCCAGATTGAATGAATGGTATATAAGAATTAGATTATAACTGTTTAAAATAAAATAAAAATATTTGTTTAAAAAATAAACCCATGAGCTATCCAGTCTCCAATTCTTAATCATCCAAAGTGTTTGGTTGATATCCTGGGAGGTATGCTCTTTTTTGAAGGAGTGGGTATGGTGGAGAGGGGTAATGTGGCATTACACTAGGAGCAGTGAAGGGAAACTGCTATTAGCATGTATTGGATGATAGAAGAATAAATGAAAAATAATCCCATGTCCTTAATATTTCTATTACCGATTAAGGCAAGTTTACAAATTTAGGACTATAATATAGTGGTATGTCAAGATATCTGCTGTCCCTTATGGATTTAAATGGAATTTACGGGAAATTATTTTACAAATTAAACATTATCTTTTTCCAGAAATTATGTGGCTCACATAAAAGAGCCTCTTGTTTGTTACCATTACAATGAAAACAAAATATGTACAAGTTATTGGTACAGAAAATAGACACCAAATTTGCGTGCATCTCTAAGTCATTTAGAGTCAGTGCTTTCTGTGTTTTGGGCTATTTTCTGTTGAACACTTTTTTTTTTACCATGTATCTACAAATTATCTTTACATTTTTGCTAAAATATCTTTACATTTTTGCCTTTGGGAAGTATTTGAGGGTTCTTAAATAAGTCATGGCATAAGTTGGCCTTTGGCCAAGCCTGATGACCTAAATTCACTCCCTGGAAACTACATAATGAGAGGGTAAAAACAGCTTCAGCCAGTTGTTCTCTGACCTCTACATATACACCTTGGCATGAGCATGCACATATATGCACACAGAATAAATAAATAAATAAATAAATAAATAAATAAATAAATAAAGTCTTAACTTATATTTTATTTTAAAATCTTTATTTTCTTAAATTTGAAATCTGTTGTATTAATAATGAAAGGATTCAAGAATAGAATTACATTCACAGGCATTTGAATACTTATTTTGAAACTGGGATAATAAGGATAATAAATTCTTAGTGTGTGTGTCTTTTTCAGTTTTTCTATTAGGCTGTGTTTGTGGTTATTTTATATAAAAAATAAATTTATCTTTGAGTTATGTTCTACTACATTCACTTTAATTTGGTGACAGATACTTTAAAACTTTTAAAAAATAATCATTTGCAAGATGATATTATATAGCATGGACTTCCTTCTTTTCCAATGTTGATTTCTAATAAACAATATATTGATCCAACTAAATTTAGCAACTGAAAATTTGCTATACAGATAGCTCCTTAGAAGTACATTAAAATTGTGAGTCATATGTATTTTCTAGGTCATGTGTATTTGACATGAAAGTGGAAAACTTATACCATGAGGTGGTGCTTGCAATTTTTTAAACCATCTGAAAAATATTGAATTGAAGCTATAGATACTTTGTTCTAAGGAACACATGATGACTATTTCCAGTTCTAAATTGCACTTACAACTTTAGATTGCACCTCATAATTCCATGCTGAACAATTCCTTATAAAAGCTATTTCAGTATCAATGTAAGGAAGTGTTATTCTCTCAATCAAAAGTAAGCTATTTCTTTAATTACTGTTTTGTATCCTGTATGATGCATGACAACAAGGAAAATATAGAACAAAATGAATACTTATGGGAAAAGGTAAGTACAGTATCTGCAGCGGTACAGACAAATAGAGATATTTGTTTCTGTAAACAGCTCATGAGAAAATCTGATGTGGAGCTCCATCTGCTTCAATTTCTGTTCTGTATATAATGTAAGTTCTTTGTCTATAAAGTAGTGGTATCAAATAATTTGCCAGTTGTCTCCTAAGAAGAACTGAATTGTAGACATTTTGTGCATATTATAATACTGATATCATCGTCATTTTAAGAATATACTCGATATATACTACTGAGAGCTTGTACCATATTACTAAGTAGTCCAACATACAAAATTGGAAAATAGTCAAAAACAGTTTGGAAGGTATTTTTAATGAGACAGAAACTAGACTAATTAGACATCAATGATTCTTTAATTTCTTTCTATTATTTTTGTATGCTAATGCAAAATTATGTGAATTACAGTAAATACCTAGTCATTGTCTGTGCTGATTCACACAGATGAAGTAAACATGTCCCTTATGCCCATAAAATTAACTCTCAGAAATTAACATAGGAAATGAAAATAGGTCACACGTATCAAAGAATCATAAATCATTTGAAATATGACAAACATTCACAACATGACTATCTAGTGTTGGATAAATTTAGATAATCTTGATTTCATAACTGTAAATTATATTCCCTCGTAGTTAATCTTAAATCATACCTCCAACTTTATACTTTATTTCTCATAACAAAATAGAAATCTGGGAATGAATATATGAAATAAATTGTTTCAGAATATCACTACATGTTATTTCAAACCTAAAATTTCATTACTGAGACTTTATATATCTTTTAGTTCCTAGTAGGTTAAAAATGTCTATACTTTTGAAAGCACATGTTCATACTAAATACTTTCAAATTATAAAACACTCATAACTACTGAGTAGATTTTTTGACCAAAATGAATCAAATGATAATTGTATAAATATTTATAGTATTAGTTGTAGTTTATATATATTGTGAGGATACATACATCATGAACTTTACACGAATAAAATTAACCAGTGAACACAGACATTGTTTACTTATTCTAAATAGTTAGTAAATTTACATATGAAATATATAAATATGAAAATCTATGAATTAAATTGATAAGGTAACTCATTCTTTTTCATAATATTCAGAGTTTGGATTTCTATAAATCTTGGACAACATAAATGCAACAGGGAACTGACAGCTTCCAAAATGTTATAAGATTTTCATTGTAATTTGGTTGCAATACTAACAATAATTTTAAGTATAACTGGTTGAAAATAAAATTGTTTGAATGTTTATAACATCCAGACACTGTTAGAAATTCTTTCCATATGTGGGCTAATTGATTTCCCATGAAATACTGGAAGTGAATTGTTGCATTTTCTCCTCTATATGATTGATAAGGTAAACAAACTTTCCCTACAAGATTTGATCCAGCAACAAGGTTTCCAAAGGTTGTAGTCTTTTTCCATCAAACCATGCCGTTTGGCATTTGATTTTTTTGTCTGTAAATGGAATTATTTGGTTATCTAATCTGTAAATTTGTGGGAATAATATGACATACTAGATAAAAATTTATGATAAACCATCACCTTGTAAATACTCAATGATTTTTGCATATCTTCCAAAGATTAACATTTTTCAACTGAGAATAAAAATGATAATAATGCTTCACTAACTTTTGAACAGTATGAATGAAAATATTAGTTAGCTGCTAATTTGAAATAGCTAATAAAGAACTAATTGAAAGAAGCTACTTATCTATGAAATGAAAACATTAAATTAAGAACTATTTAAGAGCATGAACTGATTTACAAAAAGTGATTGTGGATGTGAATAACACCAAATTTCTTCCCTACTGATAGTTGCTATGAAATTGCATTGAGTTCCTACCTTTAACCAGATTAATGCATAAATCTTAGAATAATCATAGAAAGCAGAAACAGATGCTATAAGCACCTTGGTTATTGAACCCAGGAATACTGTGTCAACAATGTTAGAAAACTCATTTTGTTGATGAGATCCTGGATTTCTATACTCTTTGCTTGAATAGTTGTTTGAAATTTTACACATTGGCAGTCTGTAATTGTGCACTTATTTTTAATGTTTAAAATGTCAGCATCAGCCAGAGGCCTTTTCTTCAGCTAGGCTTGTGACATTCAGGAAGTGGTATTCTCTAAATCCATGCTATAGCTGTGCCACTCAAACTTTTTGGGAAGCACCTGCAGAGTGTTTTATCGGCGGGGGGGGGGTGGGGTGGGATAGGGGTAGGCGGAGATGGGGAGAGAAATGTTAGACGGGAAGGAGGGGGGGAACTTGGGGAAGCAGGAGGATTGGGATAAAGGAAGGTTGGACAGCGGAGCACGGAACCACAATTCTTAGTTAAGGGAGCCACTTTAGGGTTGGCAAGAGACTTGACCCTAGAGTGGCTCCCAGGA
>NW_004949134.1:1232961-1342230 GCF_000317375.1 Microtus ochrogaster | reverse complement strand
ATGTCAGCATCAGCCAGAGGCCTTTTCTTCAGCTAGGCTTGTGACATTCAGGAAGTGGTATTCTCTAAATCCATGCTATAGCTGTGCCACTCAAAATTTTTGGGAAGCACCTGTAGAGTGTTTTATCGGGGGGGGGGGTGTAGTAATTCTTTTGGCCAGAGAAAAGCCATCTACATTTCCAATAAAATATGCCATGCACCTTGCATTGGCAGAGCATACTTGGAAAACCCGATTTTAAAGTATAGGTGATGCGTTATCTGATGGAGGTGGGTCATGTATCTTATCTGTTGCTTTCATTGGTTAACTAATAAAGAAAACTGCTTGGCCCTGATAGGATAGAAAATTAGGTAGGCAGAGTAAACAGAACAGAATTCTGGGAGAAAGAAAGCTGAGTCAGGGAGTGGCCATGATTCTCCCACTCCAGACAGACTCAGGTTAAGATCTTTCCTGGTAAGCTAGCTCGTGGTGTGACACAGATTATTAAAAATGGGTTAGATCAATATGTAAGAGCTAGCCAACAAAAGGCTGAAACTAATGGGCCAGGCAGTGTTTAAAAGAATACAGTTTCCGTGTAATTATTTTGGGTAAAGCTAGCCGTGCACCATGAATGTAGCCCACCGCTCTTATCAGTACAATCATCTAGGGGAGTTTCATATATTGTAAGGCTATTTAAAGAGAAAGTTACATAATCCACTAATGTTAGGCGGGTTTCAAAGGCACTGCAATTCAAATATGAAGTTATTACAGAAGTGTTTTTACATGGATATGTCAAAAATGAAAACCTATGGACTATCTCTACTTTCTTCAAATTGGAGTAGATGATATATAACTACATTTTAAAGATTTACAATCACAGTTTGTACCATAAAGTGCTTTTGTATTGCTGTGTACCCAATGGCTGCATTCATCCCTTAAATTGAGTTGCTGTTTATAAGGTGCATGATTTTTACCTTTATTATTAGTCAAGAGTTCGCTGAGCATGTCTGTAGTAATATGAGTGGTGGGGCTGCTCCCCAGCACCCCGCTGCCCGCAAGGCTACCTTATGCCCCGAAATAATTACACGGACACCGCATTCTTTCAATCACTGCTTGGCTCTTTAGCTCCAGCCCTTTTCTCGGCTAACTCTCGCACCTGGACTAGCCCATTTCTTATAATCTGTGTAGCACAGCTGGGTGCGCTTACCGGGAAGCTTCTAGCCTATGTCCATTCTGGGTCGGAGCTTCATCGCGTGTGCCTCAGAGAGCAGAGCTCTCGCCTCTGCCCGTAAGAGTGGAGCATCTTGTCTCTCTGAGGCGTCTGCTCCTGAGAGGAGAGCTGTCGAGTCCGACCTCACCTCCTCCTCCTCCCCGCATTCTGTTCTGTTTACTCCTCCCACCCATGTTTCAACCCATCAGGGCAAGCAGCCTCTCCATCCAACCAACCAACGACCTTCCTCCATCACATGTCCAGTTTAATGTATACTTAGATAAAATACAGGATTTACCTTCGAAAAGGGAAAAAAAGACTAGGTTCCATCTGTCTGAAAGCACCAAAAATATTGACGTTAAAAAACTATTACTTCCATTTTGCTGTTGTCCCTTGTGACTTCCTTTTCATATGAATATTTTCTTTAAACATATTGAGAGTCAATTTGACAAGCTGTCACTTTTAGCAAATGTCACATTTTCCATTATTAATTTCCATCTTTCAACAAACAGTATTAGTCACCTTATCTTATAACATTAAGCACATCCTTTTATTATTAAAATGAAAATTTTGAAACTAAAATAGTTTTGATGCTGAAATTATATCGAAACAAAACTTAAAAGACCAAAAGCATTACCTTGGTGATGTTAAGTGACCATAGTAATGAAGTAAATTGGAAAATAAACAAATGGAAGTATGTTAACAAAAAATGGACATTAGCAGTTTCTGAGAAATTCATGTTACAGTCCTAGTATTATGACACAAGTTTGAGTTTTGCAATTTTCACAATCCTTATAGAATCCAGGCGTTATGATCCTTCACTGGAACAACTCTTTATACTAGCTGAATGCCTGATAACATGTATTCTACAACTACACTTAAAATAGGATCTGAGAATGAAAAGTAGAAATGACAAGTGTCAGAATATAAAAGAGATTGATCTTTTATGTGTGTATCAAGTAAAGGCCTCCATGCTTTTAGAAATGAGATTTGAAAAATGATTGCTATAAAATGGCTAAGGTTAATGTATCCTTGCTAATAATAATGCTCTTGACTTGGAAAATCAGAAAAAACAAAATTAGTGGGACTGATACATAGCACAAAGAGGAGAAATGGGTCATATGAAGTAATGGATACCTAGGCTGTGGTATAGATTCCTTATAAACTTTGTGAGGAGTGTCATTAAGCTTTTGCATTTTTAAGTGCAATGAAAAGCACAGAATTAATTTAAGCAAGAATTTTACATATTTTTCTAATTTTGGTTATAGAAAATTAATTTAATGAGCAGGAAGTCAGAGAAATTTATGGGGAAAAATTAGGTCATTCTTGCTGATGTCCATGAACTTGTGTTTACTCTTTGCTAGTGTGAATGGAAGGAAAAGTATTAAATGAACATTATGCGTGCTCAATAACTGAGAAAGTGATATGCTTGTCTATGGGGACATTAACAAGATTTGAACATCTGTTAATGTCTGCTATCCTTAGGAAAATTATTTCATCAAGCATACACTGTTTCAACCCTTATTAACTTATTTCATAAAGGATTATATATATTTGACTGTGATCCCTTCACTCAATGCTCCTCTGCTCATTGTATCAGTGGGAGACAACTCACTGCTCTCTGCAGTCATAACTTATAAATATGACATTAAAGACACTAATCATATCTGAAAAAATGTCTCTTCTCCCATAAAATTATTGTCATATCCTTGGAAAGATGCTTCTTATAATATTGAACTTCACAGAGTAACTGTTAAAATGTATGCAGAAATGAAAATAGAGTTGAAAAGACAAACATACTTTGTTTTTCAATACATGGACTTGGGAATATAATTTACTTGAATTCTAACTGTCATTATTAACCATTTTCACTTGCATAAAGTACTTGCCCTTTATCATCCTGAAAGAGAAATAATGATAAGTATCTCATTAAATTGTTGTTTATGTAAAGCAATCCCTGAAAAAGCCTATGACTTACATATAATAAATGTCCAATAGGTAAAAGCTAAGCAAAATAAGTAAAGTGGCCGGGTGGTGGTGGCGCACGCCTTTAATCCCAGCACTTGGGAGGCAGAGGCAGGCGGATCTCTGTGAGTTCGAGACCAGCCTGGTCTACAGAGCTAGTTCCAGGACAGGCTCCAAAACCACAGAGAAACCCTGTCTCGAAAAACAAAAACAAAAACAAAAAAAAAAGTAAAGTGGAAGCTGTGGTTATCAGAGATGTTAAAAGGACACAATGGCAATTATTTTTAAAAATACAAAATTTACATGACTACTTGAATATAATAGGTCAAAATTTTTATTTGGTTTCAGATTTTAGAAAGTGCATTATGTATAAGTGTGATTCTATGTGCTTAATTTGTTTTATATATTTGAATGCACAACCACTTAATTCTGCCTATTATATTACTGAATTGGCACACGGTAAATTGAACCATCCAGATTTAAAGTATGAGAAGAAAAGTTGCCAAAGTTTATCTAATTCTTATTTTTATCTATTGAGAATGAAATACACAACATCAGAGGGCTTTTTTTGCCTCTTTCTTCTCATGCCTAATATTATTTATAGCATTTATCTCAGAATCAACCTTCATGCTAAATAATTTTGTCATAATATCAGGTCTTGGCAAACCTCAACAACTTCAGGCCTGAGAAGTGGCCCGATGCATATAGGCTATTATATCCTGAATCTGAAGACCTAGTTACATGCCTAAAATCCACATGAAGTTCAATGAAAAACTGACAATACATAAAACTGTTAGTTGATCTTCATACATGAATTGTGGCATGACTCCTAATAATGATCATAATAAAAATAGTAATAGCAACATGAAAATTCACAGCTTCCTCAGCAACTACAGTTTGTAAGGTACCTGCTGTTTCAGAGATATCAACATTGAGAGTGATAACCATTTCAATGACATGTGTTTGCAAGGTGTTTCTTATGAGGAAGTAAAATGAGTGTCTTTTAAACATTAGTCTGTATGATAAGTAGTACTTTCTCACCTCGAATTATAAATTTCTACCATATTAACATTTATTCTGTCATTTTAGCAGTAACAAGGAAAAAGTCCTAATAGAGATGCATCTTTAGGAATGTAATATTGTTGTGAGTCCAGGTCAAAATTTGGCATTCTTCTAGTGGGTAGAATCTAACAGAACTTAGATGCAAAAAACTAAAATGGTGAAATCGTGACCAAAATACTTGATTTACTAATATCTGGCAGTCAAACACTATGTACCAGACTGCAAGGCTATTAACAATTGCTAGATCAAGATCTAATTGTTCTGCCTGCACCTAAAATAAAGTCTTTGTAGCCTTCCAAATTATTGAATAGCAACGGGCTTGCAGTAGTGATGATAAAACATGAACATTGTACAGGCAGCTTTCATCCCCATCACTCCTCTATGGATTAATTTTCACATCAAAGCATCTCCCCTTGTGCTGGTAGATGAGTAATCCCCAGACCTAATTATTACTTTGTGATTAGCTACCTCAGGAACGTGATAAATTCTAGCTCTCTACATGTTAAACTCTAGCATAGAAACACTGGTATGCTACTCTGCAGTTGGAGTTAGGTTAGAAGATGGAGGAGGAGAAGCAGGAGAAAAAGGAGAAAGAAGAGGAGGAAGAATAGGAGTACAGATGTTAATGAAACTTTTATGGGTTTCTAAGACCAAAACTTATCACAAAAAGATTTGGTAAAAAGGCTAATTATGAAAGAAAATTAATGATATTAGGAATGCAAAAGGAGCAATCTGATGTTGTGTATTGCACACTGAAAATAAAGCATTCTAATTAGATGAACTGCATTTTTCTTCACAATTTGCATATTGGCAGTGCGATTTATTATTTTTCCTACTAAATAACAACTATATAGGTTCCTTAAGTAACAGACAAAACAGCAGTAGAGCTAGTTTTTAAAGTATGTGAATTTGAGTCAGAATAATTTCACTCTAATTAAGGAACTTATAGTTCCTTAGTTTTTTAATTAGATTGTACCACCATTTGAATAATAACTTGGAAGGAAATAGCTCTTACAATTCATGACATATTAATTACAAAGTAACACAAATTTTCAAAATGTAAAAAAATGTATTTTATATATGTGATATATAGCACATACATGAACAAGGCTATTGCAGAGGTTATGTTGACTTTCAGTTAGATTAAAGATTGCCCAAGTGATCAGTAAACCATAACTCTGGATGTGTTCTCAGTAGTGTTTCCAGAGAAAATCTGATCATCATTGCTCTAACTTGATCAATGGATTGATTATTGGAAACTGATGAAAGGTAGAAGTAGGAATTAGTCAGAGGAGGCAGTTCTCTAAAAACATGTTCTTCGGTTCTAACCACTCCAATGGTCTCTTCTGTTCTAACCCCCTAGTCACTGTCATTTCTCCCCTCTCTCTTTCGTATGTGCCAAGACCTAAAGAACAGGCATTAACTGAAACTCCTGCCACTAGATACACTGTTCAAATTTAGGTAGCCAAGTGAACTTGTGCTCAACTATCTAAAGTCATCAGTCAAAATCATTCTTTATTCTTTAAATTGTCACCTGTCAGAATGGCTAAAATAAAAAATACTAATGATTGCCTTTGCTGGAGAGGTTGTGGAGAAAGGGGTACACTCATCCATTGCTGGTGGGAATGCAAACTTGTGCAACTACTCTGGAAAGCAGTGTGGCGGTTTCTCAGGAAATTCGGGATCAACCTACCCCTAACCCAGCAATACCACTCTTGGGAATATACCCAAGAGAGGCCCTATCATACAACAAAAGTATATGCTCAACTATGTTCATAGCAGCATTGTTTGTAATAGCCAGAACCTGGAAACAACCTAGATGCCCTTCAATAGAAGAATGGATGAAGAAAGTATGGAATATATACATATTAGAGTACTACTCAGCAGTAAAAAACAAGGACTTCTTGAAGTTTGCGTACAAATGGATGGAAATAGAAAACACTATCCTGAGTGAGGTAAGCCAGACCCAAAAAGAGGAACATGGGATGTACTCACTCATATTTGGTTTCTAGCCATATTTAAAGGACAGTGAGCTTATAATTCGCAATCCTAGAGAAGCTAAATAAGAAGGTGAATCCAAAGGCAAACATATAGGCATCCCCCTGAATATTAACCTTCATCAGGCCATGAACGGAGACAGAGACAGAGACCCAAATTGGAGCACCAGACAGAAATCTCAAGGTCCAAATCAGGAGCAGAAGGAGGGGGAGCACAAGCAAGGAACTCAGGACCGCGAGGGGTACACCCACACACTGAGACAATGGGGATGTTCTTTCGGGAATTCACCAAGGCCAGCTGGCCTAAGTCTGAAAAAGCATGGGATAAAACCGGACTTGCTGAACATAGCGGACAATGAGGACTACTGAGAACTCAAGAACAATGGCAATGGGTTTTTGATCCTACTGCACGTGCTGGCTTTGGGGGAGCATGGGCAGTTTGGATGCTCAACTTACTAAACCTGGATGGAGGTGGGCGGTCCTTGGACTTCCCACAGGTCAGGGAACCCTGATGGCTCTTCAAGCTGATGAGGGAGAGGGACTTGATCGGGGGAGGGGGAGGGAAATGCGAGGCAGTGGCGGGGAGGAGGCAGAAATCCTCAATAAATAAATAAATTAAAAAAATAAAAAAATAAATATATGAGGGACTAGAAAATAAAACATTAATTTTTCATTCAAATGCCTTTTCATTTGTATGTGTAAACTTTTTAAGTAACTATCAATCATACTAAATATTTTAGAATGACAATGAAATGCATACGAATCAAGGCAATTACAACTTGGAGCTTTTTGAATATTCTAATCTGTGCTTTTCAAATAATTAATTCCCACTTAGGGTAGGAAGTTATTCCATATTTAAACATTCAGAATAATAGCCATGACCTATTTGTGGGTGTCTAAACTTATCTGTTTTAAATTTTAGTGGTGTTTTATTTGACAGTTTTATCTGCTTATGTGGTGTAATATGATGTTTCAATAATGCATATATAAAGAGGAATGATCAAATATGGTTAATTAAAATATCCATCACTGTAATCTGAGCTTACTCTTTCATTTCCCTAATACCCAGCCACGAATTATCACAATGCAGCTTGCCCAATGTATCTAGTATAGCTAACTCTTACATGTTAATTTAATCCATTTCTATCAATCTGTGTATCACCACAAGGCTGTGGCCTACCAGTAGGGTTCCTAAGGTGCCAGCATGCCCTTCTCCTTTGGAAGCTACATGGTGTCTCATTGATTCCTCCTGCTTTCTCTCTATACCTCTGTTCAGATTTCCTGTTTGGCTTCACTCTGCTAAAACTATTTCTAACAACAAGAACAGGTCTTTGCTATTTTGCTCAGACTGGCCTCAAAATTATGTCTATATTCCTGCATCAACTCCTCCAATGCTAGGATTACAGGTATGTGCCATGCGGCCTACCATATTTATCAACATCTATTTTCAATAATGAATTTCTCTCCTTTTAATTAAGAATTTCAAATGTAAATATAATGCATTTTGGTCAAACCCACCCTGATTTTCACATTCAAGACTTTCCCTGTCTCTTCTACCTTTTAACACTCCAAACTTCCTGTATACTTTATTTGTAAATAGCTGTTGAATCAGTTTAGTGTAGCCTGTAAGTGTTTCTGGCCCAGAGAAAACTGACTTTCCTGCTCAGAGCAGCCACCAGTTGTCAATAACACCTCAGATATAGGTAGGACTTCATGGTATATCTCACCCATGATGCTGGGGATATTGGCTGGCTTGCTCTTTTGAAAGTCATAGTCAATTGGAGTTCTTCTTTACAAGTGTGTTATAATTACTGGAAAATACTGTTTTAATACAGGCCTCTAGCTCTTAAAGTCTCACTGGCCCTTAATGTGATTATATCTTAGTCTTTAGAAGAGAGGGTTTGATATAGATATGCTGTTTAGAGCTGAACATTTCAAAGTTTCTTATTTTTCTTCATGTTTATCCACTGCAGGTCTCTGCAAAGATTTCACCTAATGCAAAATGAAGCTTTTGCAATGATGGTTGTGAGATATGCTAATATTTTGGTATAAAGATTAAAAATTAGGGATAGATTGGCATTACATCTATTTAGCAAAATGATAGTATGATGTGCTCTCCTACAGCCTATGAGCTAGCCAATTCAGATCACCAAACACAAATCCATCTTATGGAATAGACTTTAAAACAACCAAAAGTGTTGGATATTCCCATAACGTTCAGAAAACTAGTGCACCAGCCAATAAGGCATATCTTGCCTTGTCAGTCATTATTGTAGCTGGTTAAAATTGTCAGTGACACTTCCCTCTTGCATAGAACCTTCCAGCACTATGAAAGATAGATGCCAGGGACAGAGTTTCAAGGTTAGTACCACCTTTATTTCTTCATGTCCTGTGATTCAAGTACATGGTATCTTTATAATACCAATGAATTCTAAAGGGTAGCCAAGAGCCGGGACATGAGCTTGTAATTTGGAGGGAAGTCTCTATGGGGGCCCACTGACCAGAAGAGGTAATGCATACCTATCACTGTATATTTTTATTTGGTAGTCTATGGTATTCTAGAGAGGTATTATCCTTCTGTTATAGAATAAATATTTAAACTAATCGGTGGATGCTCTTAAAATCTTCCATTCCCCTATTTTTCAATGGTACTGGAACCTTGTGGTAATGGAATATGATGTATATTTCCCACTGAGAGCCAAGAACTTGATTGGCTCTTATTCCCTACATGTATGCCATTTAAGTCCCTCTGCACTGATCTTAGCCTACTGTATAAAAGAAGTTTCTGATGAAAGTTGAGCAATGCACTAATCTATGAGCATCAATATGAGCAATACTAACTTCTCATCCCCCTTCCTATTTAACACTGTCTCATTTTTCCCTTTTCCGCTTCATAGCACTGGTGTTTGATCCGCTTCCCTCGAAGTATCACAGGGCCAATTACTAGTTCCATGCCTTCTAGAAATAAACCATTTTAAGCAACATATCCAAAGTTTCAAATCTTACAGCTCCATATGAGAGATAAAAATGCAACATTTGTCTTTATGAACTCGTTACCTAACACAGAATGGTTATTTCCAGCTATACCTATTTGCCAGTGAACTTTATACTTCCATTTGTTTTTATAGCTAACTAGCATTCAATTGTCTCTTTCTTGCAAAAAAAAATCTTATGAGATTTGTTTTGCATATGATATTTGGGATTAGTATTTGCAATTTAAATATTCAGTACTATGCTATTCATGCTTGTGTCACTGTGATTATTGGAATTAGTTTCACACCTTCTATGGATAATCCAATTTAAAAAACATATCCAAAGTTTCAGATTCATACGAGAGGAAAAATACAACATTTCTTTTTCTGATTTCAGGTTTCCTACATACAGACAGAGAAAAGTTATATTTCAACTCATGTTTTTGAAGGCTTCAACACATAATTGGTTGACCCTGTTGCTTTAGGTTTGTCATAAGGAACAACATCATTTCAAACATGTGAAACAGAGCAAAGCTACTCATATAATTGCTAGGCAACGAAATGGGAGGAAAGGAAAAAATGAAGGAGGAGGTTTTGAGTCCCACTAACACCTCTGAGACATAACTCTTTGACATAAAGACCTTCAAGCAATTCGCATCTCTTAAAGATTCCATCATCTCCCAGAAGCAGCAAGATGAGAATCAAATATTTACTATGTAAGCCTTCAGGAAAAGACATTGGTATTTTCATCTCTGTGAAACAATATGAATAGATTGGCAGTTTTAATTTATAATTAAGGAGTAGATTCTAGGCATAGAACAAAAACTGAAAACTCTTGAATGAATAGTAGAGATTTGACCATGACAGTCCTTCTGTAAAAGGAATATAAAATATCTGGATTAAGAAAATATTTATGACTTAAACTATCAAATAATTTGATATTTTGCTGAGGTAGAATTTGTGAAAATGTGTGTGTATGTGTGTGTCTGTGAAGAAGTGTGAAATACTGCAAAGTTAATGTTACTATTCAGATTCATGTTTAAATGTTTAAGTTCATTCATTGGAAACCAATTAAGGGAATGACTTTCCTTATTTCATCTTCCCATAATAGTTAGTTTTACAGACTCTCATAATTCCTATGTGTGGGATAGTTTGCTATCAACTTGAAAATGCTTCCATCAGATTGGCCTATAGGCAAGTTGGTAGCACATTTTCTTGATCAATAATTGATATAGTAGGAAACAAATCACTTTGGACATGTCATCCTTGGAGGAGTGACCCTGGTAGTATAAGAAAGCAGAATAAGTTAACTATGGAGTACAACAAGGAAAGCATTTTTCCATGGTCTCCTTAGTCCCTACCTCCAGGTTTCTGATTCAAATTCATCCCTTCCCTCCATTTTGGTTGGATATATAAGCCAAATAA
The DNA here is from genome assembly GCF_000317375.1 of Microtus ochrogaster. Classification (NCBI taxonomy): domain Eukaryota; kingdom Metazoa; phylum Chordata; class Mammalia; order Rodentia; family Cricetidae; genus Microtus; species Microtus ochrogaster. The sequence goes on along the minus strand of NW_004949134.1, from coordinate 1,331,623 downwards.
ACCCTTCCATCCTGAATTTACTTTCATTTGTGGTGTTTATCACAACAATAAAAAGCACACTGAGACACTTAGAACTGTATTCTTCTATCATTTTAAGAAGTCTCATATGGAAAGACAGTTTGAAAAGTAAACAGTTTTTACTATAAAACTAATGCTGCTGGTTTATTCTCAATTTGTGTTGGTAAACAGTGCCATATATCAAGATATTTAGAATTTAAGCACTTCTTATTATAAACAAAATATTTTATTTTAATGTTCTAAAGCCAGAGTTCATATTATACATAAAGGTTTCACTTTTAAATTAATGAAAACACTTTCTACAAACTCCATTATGAAAATTACTAAGTAGAAAGTACAACTATAGCAATATTTTATTGGCTGTCGTTAATTAGTATTTAACTTCCATGCTTCAAGTTGGTTATAATTGGTTAGCTAATGATGTATATCTTATTAAATCAAACATGGAAATTATATTTGAAAAAGTATTATATAATTAATTTAATTACTAAAATGTAATTGAATTATTATTTAGTATCCAATGTTTTATTACCTATCATAATAATAGCTACATAAAATTATTTTTCCAATAGTTTTATCTGTGATGCACTTTAAGTTGAATTTACATATATAACTGTATGAGTTGATACAAAATAGATTCTGCCTAATGATAGTCAACCTTTTTATAGGTTACTTTTTCATATAGAAAGACCTTTATTTAGGTATATATAATTTGTGGACATTAATTGTGCTAAGGAAATGATCTAATGAATATTGTACATCATTAATTTCACCTGCCACCCCAAAATCATTGTATTTCATTATCATCTGCAAAATCTTCATATAGTGATGGACCCATCTTTTTTCTAAACAATTCCTAATCTTTAAAAAGTTCTATAATTTCTTCTAATTCATTAATGAAAGTTAAGTTTAAGCTTTGCTTTGATCTTTTCTGATTCAGTGAAAGCAAAAGTGTGTTTTCTGTTTTGATTGCTGCTCCAGAGAAGGAATATTCTCCTTTAGTTCAGGTTTATCTTAAGTGTTGGCAATAAAGAAACAATTAACCCAAATATAAAGTAGCACAGAGAAACTAAAATGTCTTCATGGATCCCTTGAGGAAGAAGTATTTAGCTTTTAATGTTTTTAATTTTTACCAATGAGTATATAGTGTTTTTATATACCAATGAGTATATAAGTGTTTTTACATTTTTTTTTTGCAATAGAGCTTATTTGTAGTGTTAGCAAGTAAGGACTGAAAAGGAGAAAAGGAATTATTAATACAAATTTTCTAAGTGTTAGTAGAAACCAGACTCTAGAGAATTCCCAGGAATCCACAAGGATGACCCCAGCTAAGACCCTATATAATGGAGGAGTGGGGGCCCGATCTTGACTTGCCCTTTAGTCAGGCTGATGAGTATCTTAAATGTCACCATAGAACCTTCATCCAGCAACTGACAGAAACAGCCAGAGACTCACATCGGAGCGCTGGACTGAGCTCCCCAAGTCCAGTTGAAGAGTGGAAGGAATGAGAATATGAGCAAAGAGGTCAAGACCATGGTGGGTTCACCCACTGAAACAGTTGATCTAAGCTAATAGGAGCTCACCAACTCCAGCCAGACATGGAAGGAACAAGCATAGAACCAAAGTAGTCCCTCTGAATGTGGTCGACAGGTGCATAGCGGGGCAGACTGAGGGGCCACTGGTAGTGGCGCCAGGATTTATCTCTACTGCATGTCCTGGCTTTTTGGGATCCTATTCTCTTTGGATATATACCTTGCTCAGCCTAGATATATTTAGAAGGGAGGGCCTTGGACCTTCCACAAATCAATATGCCTTACTGTCTCTGAGGATTGGATGGGGGTAGGCTGGGAGGGTGTGTGGAAGGAATGGGAGGAGAGGAGGGAGTAGAAACTTGGATTGGTATTTTTTAAAAATCTAATAAGTTAAATTAAAAAAGAAGAAAACAGTAAAAACAAGAAAAAATAGAAATGTTCTAAATTATTTCTCTATGCAATTTTTTTAATTCATTAGTTATTTATTAAAGATTTCTGCCTCCTCCCCGCCACCGCCTCCCATTTCCTTCCCCCTCCCCCGGTCAAGTCCCCCTCTCTCGTCAGCCCAAAGAACAATCAGGATTCCCTGACCTGTGGGAAGTCCAAGGACCACCCACCTCCATCCAGGTCTAGTAAGGTGAGCATCCGAACTGCCTAGGCTCCCACAAAGCCAGTATGTGCAGTAGGATCAAAAACCCATTGCCATTGTTCTTGAGTTCTCAGTAGTCCTCATTGTCCGCTATGTTCAGCGAGTCCGGTTAAAAACAAAAACAAAAACAAAAAAACAAAAAAAAGAAAAGAAAAAGAAACCCTGTCTTCTCTATGCAATTTTAAATATTCCATATAAGCTCATGTATAATTTATGCCCTTTATTTTGAATATTTTTATTCATTGGTAATTTTGTACCCTTGTAAAATTTTCACAAATTCTGAAGTTAATACACACACGCACACACACACACACACACACACACACACACAAACACACACTCTGACACACACACATATGCATATAAAACATATATCTCACTACTGATATCAACCACTCACTCCTGATATTAAGGGAGCATATTGGTATATTGTTGGTATAAACAAAAGAATATAAATTATTTAGTAAAATCATCAATCAGAAAATAAACTTCATTTTTGTTCAATTGATTTTTGCCAAGGTCAATTCTGTAAATATATATAAAATTCAGTCATCTGTATTATATTTCTTACTCTATTTAATTATTATACAAAAGTTTCCCTGTACATCAGGAAGAACAGAAAATTGTACTCTGAAATTAATATGCCAAAATATTTTTGTCATGATCGTTAAATATAACCTGTGTGTACATAAGGTAAAACACATCGTTTGTTTCAAGTCATCAAGGCTCTGACACTAACAAATAGTTATCTTTCTGCTACTTGAATAAGTATAAATACTACAGGTAAAAAGTAAATAGTAATGAAGCAAAAATATAAAGTGGACTATACAAGTGTCATTATAGACAGTATTGCTACTTGATATATGATAGACACTAAAATTAGTGACAGAGTCAAGAAGATAGAGTGTATTTTCTATCATTATAGTCTTTTTTATACTGTTCATATTTTATATTTTGTCTAATATGGATATTGAAAACAGAACCATATGCAATAAGGCAATCATTTTATTTTGAGCAACATTCCCATATCCTTGTCCAGTTTCAGTGTCTGTGTGCTATTCTCTACTCCATTACATGATTTTTTTCATTTGTTTGTGTTTTTGAATCAGGATCTAACTATACAGGTTTTGATGGCCTGCAACTTCCCAGGTAGTTCATGTTGACCTTGAACTCAAGTAAATCTTCCCTACAAGTGCTGGGATTAAAAGTGTGTGCCTTCAAACCCACCTAGGATATGGATTTTATAAACATTACGGTTATCACTCTCACAAAAACTTATGAGACCCTAATGGGCATTTATTACTCTTCACAAATTCAAATATACATGGATTTTGTACATTTTAACATAACTAAAATTGAAAATATTATTGCATAATTTTTAATTACAGTGCTTTTTTAAATCTTTTTCTAATAACATAACATCCAATCTTCCATCAATATATCTTGGCTTTAGACAAATTTAAAGTATTCAAATGCATTATTATGTAGAGACAGATGAAGATCAAATTTTATTTATGGGATTATCTAATTGCAGAGTAGGATGAAATCCACTATTTGATCTTATCTAAGGTTTAGCTTTTCACTTTGTTGGAATTTTGGCTTTTGAAAAACAAACTGAAAGCAGTTACAGTGACATAACATATAGGCACACAATTGCCAAATAGAGTACCCTTTATATTTAATATATGAATACAGAAGTATCAGGAAAAGATAAATATGTTCACTGAGCATAAAGAAAATTACATTCGTATAAGTACCTATTATTACCTTTTCCTCAGCTGTGCTGAAAATATGAAGCAGGATGGAATGTTCATTTTATGTGGCTCTCAAATTCCTGTTCTCATAAAAGTAAAATGAAAAACAGTAAGTTATTGTGAAGTTTGGTAATAAGAACAAAGAAGACATATATTTATGATAAAAAATATTGAGTAGCATTTAGAAAAAATATGTTCAAATTCACTTGACTTGATTTTCTTAACTGATGTAAATAAAAACGATTTGTCAATAAAAGCCTATTCCTAATTTCTGTCTTTTTGCTATTATTTTCAAAGGTATTTTATTTCATGTGAACAATTTAGAATATGATCCTATCACGTATAACTTTTTTTATCTTGCAATATCAGAAGTACTTTCTAGAAGTACAAAACGCCATTAGCTGTAATTGTAAGCAAATATGATGTAGTTGGCCCACATATATTATAAATCTTTTATGAACCAAATAACCATTTGATTTTATTTTAACTTCTTTGGCGAACTTAAGATTCATAAAGTAATTTAAACTGTCTTCCAGTCATATTTGTTTGTGTTGAATGCTCCTGATTAGCTCTTTCTCAGCCATTTGTATAAAGAGACAAATATCTGATTTTTTTTCAAAGAAGACCTAATAATTTACCTGAACCAATATTACAGAGAGAAGGGGGGAGGGATGGAGGGAGGGAGGGAGGGAGGGAGGGAGAGAGACAGAGAGAGGAGAACGATGGATGTGTGAGTGTAGCATGTGTATGCTATGGTTCCCATGTGGAGGTCATAGGACAACTCTTTAAGGACTTGTTTGTCTTCTGTTACAAAATTTTTGAGGTGTCAACTTCTGTGTTGCTTATGTTGTGTCTTGCACACTAAGATTTGACTAGTTGATCACTTTCTGGGCTGTTCTCCTGACTCTCCCACCCATCTTGCTCTAGGAGCTCTTAGATTATAAATGTGTGCTACTGCATCAATTTTTTTCATCTGGGTTCTTTAAACTGAAGTCACACTGTCATGCTTGTACAGCAAACATTTTATCCACTGACCTATTTCAATCACCTTGATTTGTATTTCTTTTTACAATTTTCCTGGAAGATGTTTACTTAGAGTTGAGAAATTCATGAATTTTAAGATAGCTATGAGTCAGAAGATTAAAATCTTAAGACATCTTCAGCATCATTTCTATAGAATATCCATTTAGTGCTATCTCAACTGATACCCAACAAACAGGCTGGAGAAGAGAAAGGTGCTCTGTACTCAGTGAGCATCGACCTTGATCAACATCAGCATAATGTCAGAACGTATAGTAATTAAAGTCTTTAACATAAATTCTATAGTTTTTCTTCAATGACAGACAATTCTTTTAAATGCATGTTTACAAGATTATTCACACTGTTATTTTAGCTCTACCAAACCTTGTAGATCTATGTAATGTGTTCTCTGGTCATACCTAGAAAATATGATTACATCATTGACATAGAGTCATTTTCAAAAAAAATATGTGATAGATTACAACTCCTTTAAGGGAACTGTTATGCCTTATGAGCTTATTTTTGTACAGAGGCTATCAACTGCTTCAATAAATCCTTAATAAATCTAATTAGAGTACTGTTGACTTTCTACAGTCTCAGAGAATAAATATTTTAGTCTAAAATTTGGTGGATTGTCATGTACAAAAATGAAGAATTCCCCTCTTAAAACATGCAGTAAAAACTCTGCACATAACACCATCATGAGAACAGGACAACAGACAAGGGTTTCATCTAGTGAGATGAATTCTAGCATGTAAGCCCATTTTTAATACTCAAGTTGCAGCTCTTGCTTATTCGATATCTTTAATTTCACATGTAAATAAAACATGTTAGTTATGTATGTGACAGGTACTGTTAAATGTGGTTCTCATATCTCATTAATATAAGCATGCCAGTTATACTAAAGCACAGTATAACCTTGCCCATGTAGTATCTTCAGATAAAATAAAATTAAATATCAAACAAAATAAAGAAAGGAGTGTCACAGATAAGATTTGACATTGATTTATATGTTGGGAAAGGAAGAATTACATATTATCTCTTAGCCAGGTGAACTTCTATATCCCTAATGACAGATATAGAACATGGTATGTAATGGACTATGAAATACGGTTGATATTTAGAACAGCATTTATATTATTCAAGCAAATGAGATCTTTGTTGAAAGGTCAATTGATTGGAACTGAAATTTGGCAGAGTTAAAAAGACACCAAGTGAAAGTAAGGAGACAGTGAGAGTTTTTTCAAAATTTCTAAATTATTGACCAGAACAATACGAGGTAAAACTAAAAATAATACAACAATAGTATACATGGATTCTTACAAGAAGAGAAATTATTGTGTAAGCAAGTTTTAGGGTAAGTTGATGTTATGCTAACTCCTAATTAAATTTCTTAGAAAAATTGTTGCAATATATGTTACTACACTGAAATAAGTAGTGAGGCTGGAATGAGAAATATGGGAAGATGGTTTTCTCTCGTACTAAAATTCATTATGACTCTTAGATGTCATGTTTTTAAAAATAACATCAGTGTTTTCATAATTGTCTAAACTGTACAAATAGTAGTAAGCAAGGGAAAATGTCATAAATCCTAGATTCACCACTGTAGCTTAACAGTTTCATAATTTCTTTCTGATTATTTATACTTTATATTTTCTTTTTTAAAAATCTCACATTACTCTTAGATTTATTATTTATTTGTTTTTGAAACAATGTTTTTGTTTTACATTCCAATCCCAGTTTCCACTCCTCCCCTCCTCTAGCTCCCTCCACCTTTCCCCCATCACAGCATCCATCCACTCTTCAGAGAGGGTAAGGCTTCCCATGAAGAATCCATAAAGCCTGGGACATCAAGTTGAGGCTGGACCAAGCCCCTCCCCCCCACATCAAGGCTGAGCAAGAAATCCCTCCATAGAAAATGGGCTACAAAAAGCCAGTTCATTCATTAGGGATAAAGACATTATATAATTTCTTAATCTTCCATTGTCTGTTATAAGTATTCAAATATTATGGCACCAATTTGAAAATTTTCTTTCATGTACTGCTGTATTCCATTTAGGTGTCTATGGGCTGTCTCCACACTACTTTGTGAATATATTTCATTGCTACTGTAAATAACATTGAAATGTAAATGTCTTTGAAATATTTTTGCTTGCTTCCATACAGTGTGTTATGAGTTCACATAGTAAGTTAGAAATCTATGTATGTGTAATGTGAAATTATTTTATCAAGTCTGTCATCAAGAAAAATGTTCTGCAACATTTTTTTATTTTCTTTCAATTCTAATTATATGCAATATTTAACAAAAAGTGTAAGTACAGCCAATAAAAATATATGTGTTAAATATTTAGCATGTTTTAAATTTTATTTAAAGACTGAGGACAATGTGAAAATTAACTACATTGAATGTTGGCTACATCTTAGCATGGAAATATTTAATATTGGGTATAGAACTATAATTTTTTACTAAAGTAAATATTTTGATGGCCATTTTAAATTGGCCCAATAAATGAAAACTGTGTATACCATTCAATTACCAGTTAATTAATCATATTTTAAATTTATACATGACTAGAATTTTTTTGTCAAGTCTGTTTACATCTGTGTATACACACACACACACACACACACACACACACACACATATACAACCACATACTCATAAACTTTTTGAGAGATTTCTTGCTAAAACTAACTTCTCATTGGATATGTGTTAGTTACTTTGTATAATTTACATACTCACAAAAGACATGAGATTGAAAGTATTAGTAATTAAGTGTTACTGTAATGTAATGAATGCTACATTAATTACTTTCAGATATTTAAATTTATATACTTATGAATGACTAAGGAAAGAAATTATAGAAAACCATGCATTTTTGAATGGTGACTGTTTAGTTATAACAGAATTTTAATGCAAATAGTATTTAGTGTGTCAATCAATAGCTGAATCAATGAGGTATATGGTTCATATATTTAACAAATTGGACACTATAAAATACTAGGTCAGAGATAATACCAAATTACTGAATTATTTTATGATGTAGACATACTCAAATCCATAAAGACTGACTTGTTTAACACAGCGCTAATGCATTTTGATATTATTTTCATAAGTACATACTAAATGTAATTATTTATTTTGTGTTATGTGAAGTAAAAATTCTCTTTGTGTGTTAATTTTCATACAATATGGATGTCATTTGCAATATTTTTAATGTTGCTCATTCATTTGGTAGTCATTTCCGGCCCTTTATTAAGTATATTCTTTTTGAGAAATTACTTACTTTGATGTTGATGCTTTACTTTCCTTGTGTTTTTCTATGCACTAATAGATGAAAACACATTCTAAAATTTTTTTCCAAGGAACACATTGTACCTTGTAAGCTTTCAGGCTAGCTAAAATTATCGAAAAGAGTAAATTTATAATTCAGAGTATAGAAATTACAGAGCCTGAGTTATCTGATAGATTTTCCCATTTTAACCCAAACAATGTTTATTGGGCTCCTGTTATGTTCAAGGCATTATACTAGATTAGGGACATAAAAGTGAGTAAGAGAGGGCTTCCACTCCCAATTTCTTACAATTTAGTATGCCCTGTGAAGACTGTGCTCATATATTTAGATGATATGTAGTATGTATTTTAGTAACATGCTAACACTTAATAAAAAGCACATTACTATTTGCTTTTATTTATCACAGTGTCTTTTTCCTCTGAAAGAATTTAATGATTTTTTTATCAATGCCAATTCTATTATCCACTAAACAATCATGGACATTAAAAACCGGAAAGCCAAAAACGATGAATTCTAATAAGCACTCACAGTTTTTAATAAACTCATGCGTGGAACTTATGTCAAGTTAGCCTGAATCAGACGCAGGGTGATAAAGCTGTTCTGTTTTACTTTATGCCATGCATAATGGGATACTCTTACTTATTTAAATTTTCCTTTTTGTGCCTTTTAATATGTTTTAAACTGAAAAGAAATTTGGACAATCAAAATATTAGGGTCCCATAGCAATGGCAAATGGTGGTTGTATATGTATGCCACTCATATACACACAAGGAACACATACATTCAACAGGCAAACAGTTGTTTCTCTGTATCCATTGAGCATCAGTTTAAGTAACTCTTGTTAATATCCACATCTGGAGAGCACGTCGCTGTCTTGAAAAACAAGCAAAAATTAAAAAAGGAAAATAAAACAGTGGAGAAATTATATTTGGTGTGGTGTGAAGCTTAGTAAAAACTTCAATGTATGATTTATGCTAGAAATTTAAGGATGGAGATGATTTTTTTTACATTCTGACTGCCATTTCCCCTTCCTCCTCTCCTGCCAGTTCCTTATCCAACCTTCCATCTGCCCCCTGAACCCACTTCTTCTTTGTTTTTATTCAGAAAAGGGCAGGTCTCCCATGGAATGATAATTGATTTTTAATTTTCATTAACTGTACCTGAGTTTCAAATACTTTTTAAAATGAATCTATTATTTTTAATAAATGTCAATATTGATTTCATATTTTTGCAATATTTTTGTTGCTATATATAGCCATTGAATTTATTTCACAAATTTCAACAGGCTTTCAAATGCATTCTTATTTTTTCAATAATAGCATCCTTCTTTTATTGATTTTTATTAATATGCCACTTACATTCTGTCTACCCCTGATAACTTTTCAGAGATCATGACTGGTATTTCTAAGTCTGTAAACATTGTATGTCGTTATCATTTACAACATGGTCCTTTGAAACATATAAGCATTCTTGAATTGTCAATTAGATCCAATTAACATATGCTTCAGTATACATACTCAACATATTTTGTGAAAAGAACACTTGATAGCTATTCCTTTGGAAACTTTCAAGAATGTAGTGTATTTCCATTCAATATTCTCTTAAAATTGTTATCTCGCCCTAAAGAAAATTCTATAAGAGTTTGCTAATGGCTCCCAAAACCTTCAAAATTCTGACGTTTGTAAGCACCTCTTTTCTTCTATGAAATCCACTTTGATATAAAGTAAATTTCAGTGAAATTTTTCTTGAGGTTTTGAATATATGGGCATATCCTTTTATTATTTATTAATATATTTAAAAGGATGAATATAGGTCAATTCTTAGGTCATAATCTTTCTTACCAATTTCTAGAGACATTATTGCAGATGCTATGAGATAGCTATATTTTGTATTTTAGAAAATAAGACAGGAAACTGTGTCATAGCAAGGACCATTAACAGTTACTAAAATTATGAGGATAGATCGTAATAATGGTTTATAAAAATCTGTGATTTATAGTTAGCTGAAAATACAAATATTTAGTGACATTCTTTCAAACCAGTTGCAATAATTTTCGGCTTTGGTAAAATTAAGCAATTTGTGAATCTGATTTTGTAGAATACACAAAAATCAACATGTTTAGCAATGGATTTTAAGATGATTTTTGAAATGTAAGTTTATGAGGAGTATCAAGCAATAATTCTAATATTTAAGTAAGATGAAATTGTGTGAATGGATGTGTGTAGGTTATATATAAATACCGCAACACTTTATAGAAGATATTTGATAATCTAAGATTTTTTTGAATGACTAGGGCAAGACTGCAAATAATTTGTTTTGCTTTTATAGTAAATGTATATAATTATTTAGGTGTTAAAATTGAAACAATTAAGTGCAGTAGTATCTGATTAAAATTAATGCAATATACTTTCTGGCATATTTTTTATGCAGTAAAGGATCAGGCCATTTCACCTCTGGTAACCTCCATCTGGAGACCACTATTCTAGATAAACATCCTTGAATATTTATGATGAGGACTTGCTACTTCTTTTAAAACTTTTGGAAGTTATGTAGTTGATTTCAACAAGTAATATTTTAAAATCGCAGAATACTTGTAGGACTTTAGTCTTTTACTTTTTTTTTCTGTAACATAGTTTTCAACCTCTTTTGTTTTTGCTTTCTGAAATGCTTTAAGTAGACCTGTAAATGCTTTAATAGTTAAAAGGTGCTTGCCACTAATCTTGACTCAGCTTAGTTAAATCCCCAGAATTCATGGCAGAAGGCAAGAAACCAATTCCCACATGTTGTTATATGATGTCTTTATGTGTGGAGACACACACACAGTAATAAAAAATTTTAAAATTTTAATCATGAAAAATATGCGTGATTTAAAATTTATATAGCAACCATTCTAATGTAGACAGGTATTCATTTCCTCTCTATTTAGGGTCTTGTGTTTCTTCTTTACAACTGACAATTTAAATTATGTACAGAAGTAGTATAACCAAATCACTCCTACATATCAATGAATCAGAAACCCAATTTTTTTTTCTCTAAAATTCAAAGCTGAAGCAGTGGTACATTTCTTTATACATTAAAATTGCAAAAAATAGTTATGTTGCAACATAAGGTACAAGCATGTATCTGCACTTCACCTTATTTCACTTATCCTACACATTCTTAAGCAGATTTATTCCTTTAATACCGTATTTTGTATGCATATTTCTAGACAGTTTTCTCTATGTATTTGTGCCTACAGAATATATATACATAGATCTGTATAAATTATACTTTATAATTTTCATATCTTGTTATTGTGACTTGGTTATACATCAAGGAAGCATTTTCATGAATGTATAAATATAGCATCATGTAAAGTAAACATTTTCAATATTTAATGCCTTTTTAAACTTCATGAACAAATAATAGAGTTTAAAGATTGATCAGTGGAGAATGGGCTAAAGGAAGAAATCCAACAGTACTCTACTACTTCAGCAACCACCACAATGATTTTCTACCAAAAAAATTCAATTTAAAACCTTCTTGCTTTTTTAACATAGTTAACCAGGACATAATGCTGAATTGTGCCATTATTTATTTTTTCAATAAGTGCTCTGAAATTTTATTTACTGTATAAATCATTTCCATATATCTTGTATTTATAAATTTTCTTGAGTCATGCCAGTTTTCCAAAGTGATAATCATAATAGCTATTTATTTCCCCACTCTTGAGTTATATATTCATTTTTAAAGAAACATGCTACACTGAATTTCTCCTTAATTTTTGTTTTTAGGATAATGTATTACTCTGTCGCCTAAATTTCTCCTAACTCATGGTAATATTACTACCAACTTCTCAAGTGCTGGGATTTCAAGCATAATCCACTCCACCCACTTTCTTATTTTTTCATATATTTGCATATTGATCGGAATAGTTTTGACATATTTTTCTTAGTCAGGTTTCTTGGGAAAATGATATGTTTATTTCATTCCTAGAGAATTCCAAATTATTGTACTGTTGTATAGTGTTACATACCACAAAGCAGCTTCTTTGCTCTTAAAGTATGTTTATGTTTTTAAATTTTATATTAATATTTTAATATTTCACCACTGTCAATACCTCTGATTGTTCCCTCTTTACGAAATATTGATCTTTCCTCATATTGTATTAATACTGCCAAATAAATTAGATAAAAATTCCCCAACTCTGTTCTTTTTCTCTAACTTTCAGAAATTGGAATGATTTTTATTAAGAAAATTTTGCTGTTAGATTTATCTGTGTCTCTCTGGCCCTCTGTTTCTTGGTCTCTGTCTGTATCTTTCTATTTGTCTGTCTCTGTCTTTCTCTTTCCTCTCTCTCCGCCCGCCCCCCGTGTATGTGTGTATGTTACACTTTCTTTTGTGCTATTCCTAGAATGTACAACTTTCGTTGGTTTCCAGCACACAAAAGTTTGTTTACCTTGTTCTTGGTTTCATAATCTGATCACTTAGGTAGAATTATACACAAATACTTTTAAAGAGCTGTACATTCTCATATAGCTCAGGTGAACATATTTTACTTATGTTTACAAATTCAAAGTTCATTTTAGATGGAAAAGGAGATTCATGCAATTCTTTTTTCCTTCTGTACTTATTTATTTCTCATTTCCCAGGCCTTAAATTGATAAAGAACTTTAACATTCTCTTTTTAATAACACATATAATAGATTTTGACCTGAAATGTTAATGCAATTATCATTTTCATGAGTAAACTTTTGTTGTACTTATTAATATAAAATTAGTTCTTGCATTTCAAGCTGCAGATATTGAGGCAAATTACACTTTGACCATTTATTTCATGACATCTTCAGTTTGCAAAAGGAAAATGAGCTCTTTTCTTTCTATGTCTGAATATCTGAAGAAAAAAAAAAGAACTTTTGCATTAGGGAATTTTCTTAACTGAACAAAGCATTTTTTTCTTATTTCAGTTCTGTCTTTTACACAAGAAGGAAAACTATCCTTAGGAATTATTTCATAGTCTCTAATGATAACTTCAAAACTTCACAACTCATTGAACTGGGAAAATACCATAGAGAGTTGCCTTTGATTTTATTTTTAATCCTTTAATTCTCTACCTATAGGATTGGCATTGATTTCAGTGTAATTCTCAATTTGACTCAGGTAGCAATATATGCTTATCAGAGAAGTAAGTATTAATGTGGTAAAAAATGTGAAGGAATCTATGTGTTCTCAGTGGTTGTGTCTTTGTATAATTTAATTTTTTATTAGCCATTAAGTTATTTAGTAAAACTATGTGTCATATAGAAGTCTGTTAGAGATACAGTTTTATCATAATTAATAATATAAAAAAACCTTTTAACACTTTATTTACTGATTTGATGAATATTTGCTTTGTTCCTCTTATACTTAGAGCACTATATGAAGCATATATTCAAAAAGCTAGAACAACTTTAATTCTTTGGTGTACAGCATTGTGTAGAGCTGCATAATGAACCACAAATTAAACAGATATGAACATAATTAAGATAACTTGCTTTTTGGTTTCAAACACATATACTTCCAGGTGCCAATTCAGAGCAAAAGCAGTTGTTTTATTATTAGACTTCTAATGACACTTCTCAGTATTTATAATTACAAGCTCACGTTTTCCCTGTTTTTCTGGAGAAAGGAGTGATTGTGCTTTAGAAAAACTGATTAGATATTTCTGAAACTTTAGTCACTACTCCTGTTCTATTTATTTACTTCTTTTATTCAAATGAGCAGACAAAATTTTATGGTGATGATCTAGAGATGATCCGATATCATTTGCAACTAGGAAGGATAAAAAGGTGTGAAACTTTGATGGTAGAAAGCAGACTGCCCTTCCTAAAAAAAATCATATACATGCTGACAGTCAACCTAACATTCCTTATGTGTCTTTCAAAATAAGAGTGTTGTGCCAACTTGGCCTTTCTCCACTTTTGGAGAATTTTTTAGGTTTAAATTTATATGTTATCAGCTTTAGTTGAAGTTTATTATGTCCATACCATTGTGCATTATATAAGTTAAGCAATCCTGATTTTTTGACATAAACTCAAATGTTGAATGTGTAAAAACCTTTAATATTGAATTCATTAAATTCATTTCATTTTAATTGATCTATAATAAGTGAGCACAACTGCCAAATGGAAGTATGTAATTTAGGTTTGTAGATACAATGTATAATAATCAATTTATCCTTCACTTTAAACATTTATAATTTATTTGGGTTAAGAATATAGCATTTCTTTATTTTAAATAAAAGAAAAAATATAAAATTCTTGCCTCTAGCAATCTTGAAAATTATAATTTTTGTGCCTTATAACTATAGAAATAACTGTAATTTGGTGCCTACTAATCAGAATTTCTTTAGCCCCTTTTCTGCCCTATAAGTCTCACACTCTATTAGCTACTATTATAGTCTTATATGTATGAGATCAGCCTATTTCTTTGTTTTTTATTTTCAAATGGAACAATTATTTTCTTTTCTGTTTCTGTGTCCAATATATCTCACTTAACACATGAATCTACATTAAACTATACTGGAAAATTTACAGCTAAAATTAGGAAACTGAGTACAGGATTTCATCATGAATGTATTAACCCTTATGATTAAGTGATCAAAAAATGGTCTTCTTTATGTAGTTATGTTGTCAGTTAAATCACTTCTGACTGCTCAAAATGTCTGTGTTTTCTCTATTAAGGTGAGGTTTCGTTGAAACATGTCACTTTGTGACTTCATTCTACAGGACTAGTTCTCAAAATATATCATTTACCTCCCCAATTAAGGTTCTATAAAGTGACTTACTAATGGGTAGAAACATATTCTTATGCTTTTATCTTTTATCAGTCTCACAGATGTTCAATTTTAAATTTGGAATTTAGACTTAAGTCTGGCCTTGTTTAGTTTTTACACATACCAACTTACAAGTTCTACATGACAACACTCGTACGTGATATTTTTGGCCAACAGGAAAGATAAGCAATTTTAATCCTTTTATTTATTTAATACCTAAAATTTCCCTCATCACTTAAATTCACTCCCCAATTCTATCTTTATTATCTTATACTCTAGGCTTACCACTTTGAAATTTATCTTTCCTTAAAATGTCTAAACACCTGTATCAAGCTTTCCCTGAGTTCTACTGTTCAAGTCTAAGACCTGAGGAAAAGTATTGCTTGACTGACTAAAAATGTGTAATTGAAACTATCATCATGTGATAATGCACTTCATTCTAATAAGTTACTCCGTGTGTATTGATATATAATAATAGTTAACTGAAACTGAATATTGTTTCAAACAATTCCTAAGGGGAATAAAAAAATTGTTGGTTCTATATGTCTATAGAACCAATGTAATATTAAAGAATCAGACAGAACTGTTGAATCTAGGGAAGAGATTTATGTACCTTTAGTCACTGCAGTATGCTTGTAAGTGGCTTCTTGCCTTCATTTCTTAGCTTTTGCTAAGTGTAGGTGATCATATGGCATGATATCTGCTTCTTAGAATAAAAAAAGAATTTTGATTATCATGGGCACAGACATAATAAAATATAAAATATGATTATATACTTGTGGACTTATTTATAGTCACATTTTAGTTATACTCAGAAAATAGACAGCCCTCAATGAAGAATCGCTAATTCAATGTAATTTGGTAAATATTGCTGTTTAGAAGAATATGTTACCTATTTAAGTGTAGTTTATTGATAATTTGGCAGACCCATATAAAGGGCCATCAGATACAATTATATTGTAGAAATTTAGCTAGGAAAATCAGGCATCTCTACATACTCATTTCTAATTGTATAGTAGATCTGGTTGTATCACATCATAATTCCGGATATTAAACAGAGAGTATGTGTTGCTGATCCTATTTGTTCAAGGGTCAAATGGGGATGATAGAGACTAACTCATGGAATTTGAGGGCATATTTATAAAAGAATATTAGCAGATACATTATTAACAAATAATGATTCTCAAGGTGTAACATTATGAGTTAAAAATTGGGAAGAAGAAAACTTGTCCAAATATATATTGAATATGAAGGCAGTGTTTAGAATTCAATTTTCTGTGTAAGATGAAGAAGTCCATATTTTACAAGTGTTTCAATTTTATGTATGCATGTCTTTGCATACATGTCCAAGTGTGGGCATGTACACATACTTGGAGAGATGTCTGGCTAGGCTTACAAAACCAGTAACAAATTAGAAATGAATGCTTTCATTTTGATGCAGTTGACTTACTGAAGAGCAGGAGCCTGATTTTGGCAAGGCCATACACTGGTCAATTGTTTTCGAAAATGAAAGCCATCAATCTTAACAACCATGTACACCTCATTCTTTATTGTATCAGAAACAGAGAGCATATATGTAGCTCATGAATTGAGCATGCTGCATATTATGATGTGGAGTAAAGCACATTCTTTCCAATGCTGTCTAAGTCAGGTATTGCCGAGTGTAAAACTGCTATTTACTTATTCGTTTTTTTAAAAAAATATGTAGAATATATTGATAAGCAAACAACATCAAAAGAGTAAATTGTATGTGCTTAATATTGACATTTTAAATTTTTCTTTAAATCATGGATTGAGCAGTTTCACAAACAGGCTTCCTGTATTTTCTCAAGAGAATTGAAAATATAAATTGAATCATTCAGGCAAAATATTGAATTTCAAGACATTGTTAAAAGCTAGATTGCTTACATAAACATTTTTATTAACTGTAGGCATTTGAGGCTAGTTTGGGATATAATACTTCAATAGCCACATACTGATTTCTTAATCCCATCAATCATGCACTTTAATTTTTGATATTTGTTTGGTTTATAGTCTTTTCTAGGATTGTAAATAAATGAAAAAATATGTAACTATTGGATTCTTGCAGCAATAACATCACTGCATGGTTCAAAGTGCTAATTACTTCATAAAATCAAGAAACTATATTTGTAAGTATTTGGGAATATAATTTCATATTATAGTCTTTTATACTTAGAGATTTAGAAATTTTTTTTATCTATTTCACATGCATTCATGCTGTAAAACATATGTTCTTGTATACTACATAAATCTAAATATAAACTATATAAACAAATTCAGTCCTTTTAAGAACACAAAAACAAAGTAACTGGGAATAAATAGAAGATCTAGTTTACTTATTTAATAAACATGCATTCATTCTACAAATATTTAAAATTATTATTAGCTACAATGATAATTTTTGTAGACATTAAGACCTTTTTTTCTGTTGTTTTTCTCTCTTTATTGTTTCTTCACATTTTTAACTTCACAATACATCATTGCGCTAAGAAAAGTTGAATATTAAAATAACGTAAAGACTAGTTCTATCATGCAAACTTTATGAAAATAAAATAAAGTGCAGGAACAGCAGTGTGCTGCAAGACCCTAAAATACTTTTCCTCAAAAGTCTAACCTTGAAGACACCTACTTATCATTCAACATTTTGTATGTGGCACTTTCAATCTCCTCTAGAATTTATCTCATTTGTTCTTAGCCATGTAGCATAAGTCTAAAAAAGCACATGGAGGATATTTGTATGTGGTATACAATCTTTACATATCCAATGGAATGAAAACTCAATGGAAAAGAAAAATATTGAGTTATAAATATAGTTAATTCTTTTTGTTTCTTTGTATATTCAAAAGTCTCCTGGTATTACTTCATGATTTTGACTTCTAATGATGAATTGCCATTTTTGCAAATGTTTTCTAACTACTGAGGTATATTTTTATCAAAAGTAAGATGATCATTAGAAAAGAGGGTTTTGTCCTTTGCCCCATTTTTACTCCTGACTTATCCATATAGTTTTCATAACCACATAAGTGGAAAAGTTGGATTTATTTTTGTCCGTACTTTTGGGATATTAGCCAAAAAAGGATGAATTATTTTGTTTTAAATAATCCTAGAATTCTTGATACAGCAATTGCTTAGAGTCAGATGGAGTATAATGTCACTGCCACTCAAGGTCCTCCTTTGCAATCTCTAGCAGGTAATCTATAAATTCCAATGACCTACAAGAGCAAGACAAGGATTGCAGGTGTTCAGGCGCCATGATATCATTAGTAATAATCAATGCATGACTGTGTTTTCTCACTAATACATGAGTAGAGTACCAAATTATTGAGCAATGTTAGATTGCTCTTTTATCGAGCTCATTAGTCTTGGAAGAATTCATTAATCATTCAAGCTTAGAAGAAAAATGTAACCTAGGATTTGGCAGAATTATCTATAACACATAAGTTAGTGTGTCCATGTCCATGTCCGTGTGTGTGTGTGTGTGTGTGTTTGAACAGAAAAATAAAGAGAACTCTAAGTTTTAACATAGAAACATCGGTGGAGGATTCAACTTAAACTTTCTGTATCGGGTGATAGGGCCGGTACTGTATAGCTTTTGCAGCAATACCAACATAGCATTGTCTTAAAACTAATAATTGTCTAATTTATGTGCCTGATATAATTAACATAATATACTTTGTACCATTTTGAACTTTCTTTTCCCTCCAGAACTCACAGTAAGCATGACATCTTACCACACGTTAAACGACTTACTATTCTTCTATTCATCTATATTATCTCTAACTCCTTCCTCCAGCTATTGGTAGCGATTGTAATTTATTTCAGAGACATGCTCATTTTCGTCTGAGCTCTTAAAATTATCTGCTAAAAACTTTTTCTGTTATTTTCCCCATTTTATCCTTCATATTGCCTAATATGTCTCTATAAAATAGGCATTTTCTATTTACAAACAATCTAGACGTCTGCATTGTTGAATGAAGTAAATCTCCATGATTTAAAATGGATAAAAATAGTTGATAAAGAGTTAATATATATTCTGATATATGTATACATTTACATAGGAGATACCTGTTACAAAAGGAGAACTATTAGCTTGTCAAATTCAAGGAACAAATGTAAGAGAACAAAAGAACCAGAATGCAAAACGTGTCCTAAAACATACACAGAATGGAGATATTGTTTCACATTCCATCATACTTCTGTTTACCCACAACCATCATACATTTGCAGATTTATTAACTGTCATTCTCACTCTTCTATACATTTTGTGTATAGTGAAACCTAACTAGCTATTGTAATTCATTTCTGATACTTTGCTTTGTTGTTGTCTAATTAGTTATGCACTTGCCTTAGCCCTCAGATAACATTTTCTCATCCATCAAGACAATAATCAAATCTCTCTTCCTCTCTGAAATCTATTAAACTCTTAAGAATTTGCTCCAAAACACACTCATAGTATATGTCCAGCATATAATTTCTACTTCTATGATTGCATGCATAATATTTTTTATTTGTGTGTATGCATTATCTTGACTTCTTGACAATAGTGTACTTTTCCAGTTTCATGGCTGAGTGAACATTCCTAGACCATGTTTATGAATATTTATTGCATGAGTAGATTCTATCTGTGTCAATCAAAAACATGATGGCAACAACAAGAAAATTCACATGCTACTCTTTATGTGTTATGTTTGAAAATTAAATGCAAATACACCTTTGTCTCAATAATGTAATTTCACATAAAATATGATAAATTTTCTACTATTACACAGGTCCATATTTTATATTCTTGCAGTAGACTTCATTAGCATAGTTGCCCCATTTTGTCCTAGAGCAGGGTCTATGTATATAATGTTTATAATTGTATATATGTATATAATGTTTCTTTTCTCCTGTACTGCTGATTCTACATTTGCTTTTGTCTATTTTTCTTAATAAAAATGAAACTAGTAAACAGCACAATTTTTTTAAACTTTGAACCCATTGGCCACGTGTTTTTATTCTACATAAAAATTGAACGAACAATGAATGGTTGTAATGCACTCTTGTACAGATTATGGTTACCTTCTGGCTCATTCATTCAGTACATATTTTAGCGGCCCACTAGCTACTACAAACCAATCACCTTGTTTTAAGAAACTTGAAGTGTATTCTTTCTTGTTTGTTCTGCTACAGAGTAGAAATGTTGATTTTTATGAGCTGATTGAGAACTTTAAGGAGATGATTCATGTCTACATTAAGTTTTAGATAAAAATATAAGTATATTTTTGCATAGATATTCAATTAAATTATCCTTAAGTAATACTCTTACTACCAGTAATGTCTTTAACCTAACGTTTTTATTTCACATCTTAGTGTAGTCTGTGTGAGAATGGCATTGTTTCTTTTGCTTAATGTGTGAACAGGCAGATGATCAGAATGGTTAAGAAACTCATTTCAGGCTATTTGGCTTCTCAGTGCTTAGTCTAATCCTGGATCTATATTTCATAGCCCCTTCTTCAAAATTGTTTAGTTTAAAATCTGATAATTAACAACTATTAGATATAAAATAAAGGAATATAGTATATTGTATGGAGATAAATATAAAAATGATTATGGAAATATCAATTTAAATATAAATATAGACATAAATATAGATAATTTTATATACATGGAATATGTATTTTTGAAGCCCAATAAAAATGTAAAAATGAACATTTTTATATTGATTCAAATTAGGATTTTTGTTATATTTAGTAATAAGTATCAAATAAATTTGAAATTAAGAAAATTATTATTGCCCTAATCCTTATATTTGTAATATGAAGTCATCATACCAAATGGTGAAAAATGCTAAAAAATGAATAATGAATTGAAAAGAAGTCAGAAATTACTGGTGAACTTCTGTAAGGTATCATATTACTGATTAGCCAAAGATTAAAACTAAGCTTTGATTGTTAGACTTAGGAATCTATTAGCTTTTAGTGACCTTGACAGACTAGGCTTCAGAAAAAAAAAAAATATGTTGGCAATAAATGAAAGCCCCAAAGAGAGATATGATACAATAGAGAGAATTGAAAAATTAAGGTAAAGCAGAATACCTTCTACCAAATGAACTAGTATCAATTTTTAAATTGATTTTTATTGAGCTCTACATTTTTCTCTGCTCCCCTCCCTGTCAATCCTCTCCCCTTCAACCCTTAATTATCATATGTACTCACTCATAAGTTGTTTTTAAACATAAAGCAAAAAAATTACAGCACACAAATCACAATCCCAGACAACTTAGACAATAATGAGAACCCTAAGAGGGACATACATAGATCTAATAGAGCTAATCTACATGAGACACAGAAAAAGACAAGATCTCCTACATAAATTAGAAGCCAGGGTTGAAGAACTAATGTCACTTTTAAGGGTGACAAAGAAATGGAGCTGTGATGGTGAATGGGAAATTGAATCAAGAAAGATATTTCTAAGAATGAAAAATGATAGCAAGAATTCAGGTGGCAATAATAAGAAAGGACATGCTTGGTAATTCAGGAGTGAGAAAACTAATTGCTGGAGCTCTGCCCTGGAGTAGGCAAGAGGGAAGGGGATCTAGAGCACAGAACGTAGGGTTTTAAATAATACAAGCTGATTAGCTATGTGTTTGTGCATCAGTGCAGCCATGTGGTGGGTGGGGATGTGTGATAGGAACTAGAGCTTATCCTTTGATTGCTTCAAGTTTCTCAGGTAAATGAAAAGCCATGTGGTGGGTGGGGATGTGTGATAGGAACTAGAGCTTATCCTTTGACTGCTTCAAGTTTCTCAGGTAAATGAAAAGCAATGTCATTGATCAAAGTGAGGAAGTGTTTTAAGTTGGAGGAAATGGAAGAGAATAAAATTGTCATCTAGATAGAGATTCTTAAATGTTTCTAAACATTGAGATTTCCTCAGGTTTGGAATTGCAATGTCCAGTTTCTAACCAAGGCAACGAAACTCAGAATCCTGATACTATGTCCTACTTTGGTGCCTTAGAATCATTCCCGAGAAGACAGATAAATTTGATGTTAATTAAGATTGAAGGTCATGCTAAATGCCAACTTAAAATCAGTGATCCTGAATTTAAAGTAAGAACAATTAGAATAGTGATGTGCTTTCCTCCAGAACTTCCAATAGAAGTGTGAACAGTGTGTGAATGCTGTGTTGAAAACAGCTGGTTTCTACCAAATTAGCACCAAAACTTAAAGTGAGCTAAAAAGAACTGAGAGAGATGCAAGAGAATTCTTGCAACACACTCTGAATTTAGTATTTATAAGAGAAGTAGGCATATGAAATGAATAGATTATCAGAAAAATTTACTAGATAGCTGTACTACAAGGCTTGGCGATAGTAAAACGTGGTAGCAGTAATTACTAGAGTCATCGGGATAAATGGAACCTGAGAGTGTGATGCCTGAAAAAGAATTTCTTAAAACATTTAGAATATGATCACATGGCCAAGGCAAAGTGGAAGAGAAGATATCTTGAGTCAAGGAGCATAGTGAAGTGCAAAGGCAAAGTGCTGAAAGAAATACCTTCAATAGTGATTTAAATTGGTGGAGTTTATGAGGTAAGATTGCAGAGGATGAGAGAGGAATGAATTAATATCTTCAGGAAACGGGATGTTGCCTGCTCTGACGTAGCTTCATTTTGAAATGACACATAATGTTTCCATGTTAGTATTACTTTTGGTAATGCTTTAAACGAAATACATTTAGTCCAATGAATTGTGAATTTAAATTCTAGGTAGCATGCTTATTGCTGTGCTGAGATTTTACTTTGTTTTCTGCTTATATACAGAAACATAATGGGAATAAATGCAGTATGCTGATAAAAGGCTTATTAAATATATTTGTTGCTAAAACTACTTTAAGCTTTCAATCTGTCACTAGTTCATTGAATGTGATTGATGAATATTTTCTGATCATTTCTGGAATTACAGTGCTTTTGAACAATATGAACATTTAGTATATACAGTAGAAATGTTCTCTTTCCTGTGAATGAGATAGTAGATACTTACAGCTAATACATTGTAATTTACTAGCTTTTTCTACAGCAGTCACCAAACATTGCTAGTTTTCTTGGATCCCAGGAGAGCCATGAGTGATTGATTGATTCCAAATGGCTCTCAATCACTTGGAGGGAGTTCTTTTCTCCCACCTGCAATGTTTTACGTGGGTTGTTTTACAAATGTGAACAATCTGATTTCTCTGCCATTCTCATTTTTTCAGCATTCAGAATTGATATTTTTTTTACTTCCAGCCTCTATTCTGATTAATTAGATTATAGTCCCTTGCCATTAAATGTTACTGATTGTTATCTGCATATATTATATCAAGTTAAATGTGTGTTAGTAAGTGTGATACGTATTTTATTCATTTAGTAACATGTTTATATGTAAAGATACCAATTACTTCTTTTATAATTTGCATATATATGTGTTATCAAATATGTGCAAATTAGGGTTGGAATTTCCTAATATATATCAAGAACTTAACATTGTCTGCTAAAACTCTTTAGCTTTTGTGTAGAATGGATTATTTTGTTTTTATAGAAATTATCCATAGCAAGTGTTTTCTTTCAATAATTGATTTTCAGTTTTGGTAGGACATATTCAGATCTAGGAGAACTGAATAGATTTTTTTCTTTTCTATTTTACAGCACGTTTGTTTTTGCTAGCATCCTCCCACAAAAAAAAGGTCTAAATCTCAAGGTTTTAGAATCTGGTCAAGTTTCACATTTAGCTCTGTGTTATAAATGTAATGAATGCGATACATTTACTCCATTAGAGGAAAGATGTATGCTCTCATTCACCATTCCATAGCCTTCAAAAGAGAATTCTTGGTTAATAGTGATACTAGATAACTGATAAACTGAATTTAACAGTTTATAAATCTCCCACATATGTATATAATGAAATTTAAGGTTTTAAGACCCCTAAACCAGTACATTTTCAAATTATACAATTATAGTCAGAGGTCACTCATTTGTTTCCTGGCCGCCCAGACCCAAAATAACAACACAGAAACTATTATTACAACACTGCTTGGCCTATTAGCTCAGGCTTCTTATTGACTAGCTCTTATATCTTAAATGAACCCATTTCTATTACTCTGTGAATCGCCACTTGGTTGTGGCCTACTGGTAAGTTTCTGTCTGGCATCTGTCTCCTGCAGTTGTTACATGACTTCTCCCTGACTCTCCCTACTCTCTCCTCCTCTCCCTGCTTGGGATTCCTGACTTGCCCTACTCTGCACTGCAATAGGCACAAAGTAGCTTCTTTATTAAGCAATGGTATTTACAGAATACAGAGGGGAATCCCACATCAAAAAATATTGCTTATCCAATTGTTTGCTGATTATGTATATCTCTTTTTCTCTCTATCAGACACATATTCGGATGAATTTAAAAACTTTATAGATATTTCTTTTTCTAGACACTATATTTGGGAAGATACTGAATACTATTTATGACTATCTCACTTCTTATCTAGATATTCACCAGAGTTATGGGATGAATCAAAAGAAGCCTTTTCCTCCAGCAATTTGTGCATGATTTTCAGCATTACTAAACTACATTAGATCATTAGTTAACATGGATTATCCAGCTCTTCAAACTCTAGTAGTTTGTTAAGGACAGTTAGTGGTGCAGATACTTTCATTCAGCCCCCTTTTCTGTCACTTTTACTCAAGTCACTACCAAACCATGGTCCATGAGTTGCTACTAGGTTTCAGTCTACCTAATATCCTTACCGTATAATTTCCTACTTATGCTCATGCATTAAACATTTTTTAAGCTTTTACCATACACCAGACTTTTAAGATCAATGAAGGATAAGCTAGAAACTTCCAATTGAAGAGCTTTTGCTTCTATTTTCCTCAAGAACTGATTATTTAAAATAAACTGATAAGGTAGCAAAGAGAGCAAGGCATCTAATTTCTGTTGCATTATTCTTGTTCTAAATCCAAAAAAGTTTAGTGCTCATTACTGATACAGACCAATTGTTATTTTGTAGAGTTTCTTTCCGATTCTGCTGCTATCTTTACTATTTATCAGGTCCTTTATGTAGCTTGCTATAATCATTTGCGATAAAGTTTCTCAGAAACTAACCCATGAGCAGGCGAAGCAAGCCTTGTCTTCAGTCTTACTATTTTAACATTTATCATATGGTGATAATTACAGTGTCTCCCTTAAAGAGTTGTTGTGATGATTAGAACAGTCATTGTATGTTAAGTACTTTGGGTATAAGAAACCCTTCATAAATATATTATTCATGTGGTCTTCTCCAGTTATCTAAATGAAACACCATACATTTTATATTTAGTACATTTCATTGTAGATGTTTCTTTTAACATACATGTAAAAGATCATTTTATTTTAATAGTTTGATTTTAGAGAGTTTCAGATATAGTTCAGACTTGTTTAAAGGCAAAGGAATAAACTAATAAGATAAATTGTTTACCCTAGATCATAAGGTCAGCCCTGAAATGCAATGACCTGGCCATAGGTCAGTACTTCTGTCACTATATCTGAATGTCATCAACTTTGCTGTTATTTAGGTAGTCTTGTTCGAATTTTAAAACATGTTAATGATAAAATGAGGGCTTATTCTCATATAAAGGGCAATACATAAAATTTAATAGCATTCTGTATAGCATTAACTTTTTCCAACTGTTTCAAATGATGTGTTCAATTATGAAATATTTTATCTTTGATCATATGCTTTAATAAGACTCACATTTCTCTGATTGTCTTTATATTGTTAATTGTTCATTTGGATATTTTGTCTGTCTTTTACACAAATCTCAAAGACTTTTACTACAAAGAATCCCTGGGAGTCTTACTTTTTTTTTCTGTCCTAATTGTATTGATTGAAACCTTTAGATTGAAATTGTATTGAGAAAAAAATTTGACTCCCTCTGTTTTCAATATTATTGTGGTAAAGTCACACACCTGTTACACAAATCCAAGGAGCAAAATAGTCTGCCTATCTTTTTTTTTTTAAATCTTACTCTTTGTACTGGCCTTATAATTTATCTCTAGTTTTGTTTTGTGTTATGAGAGAGAACTTCATGCACTCACAATGTAGTTGAAGCAGGCCTCAAATAAGATTCTCCTTCTATATATTTATGGCATGTTTATTCATGTTTTAAGAAAACAAATTAAATTTTACTCAGTGTTGGCTTTTATTTTGATATATCATATTATTCTTATAAAAACAGAATTATATATTTAAAAGGCTATTTAGTAATTTTTTGAAATGTATCTAAATCCACTGAGTAGCACTGTAAAACTTTCAAACAGTATTCCAATTATTTAATGCATTGACAATTATATCCGTGAAAAAATACAGTATAGAAGTAATATAAGATAGTATATAATAATATAGCAAGGAAAGAAAACTACACCATAAGATATCTTCCTAGTTAAAAGTTTCAAAATTGGAAGTGAAATTTTCTCTAAACACACATAAAATTTGATGTTTTGTTGATATGTTATTTTTACAACTTTTTGCACAAAAAATAAGGTTAAATATTTTGGGGAAGTTATGTTGGGTCACATGTAATGGGGAGCACTTAAACTGTGTGTGTGACATCAGTTAAGAGTTTTTGAACAATGCTGTCAGAGGTGTGTTGATAAGGAGATATTCTACATTAGCCTCCTATGGATACCAGTAGCCACATGTCTATTGAGGACTCAAATGTGGCTAATATAACAGATGTGGTTCTGAAATTTGTTTTATTTTGATTTTTTTAATTTTCAAAAGCTATGAATCATATCAGCAACTTCCAGGGGCCATGAGAGATGCAGCAGGTGGTAACTAGTGTTCAACAGGCTGACGTACCAGATGAGTGATTCTCTGATATGATGCCCCATCTAGGAAGGCCATGGAGTTACTGGCTGTGGAAACCAGCTCCTGTCTGTAACTTCTCTCATGAATCACTTCATTTCTTCCCTAAAGACTTCATTTCGTCCTTAAGAATAGTTTTGGCTGCTTTCCCACTGCTTGTGTGCTTACTCATGAAAAACATCTGCCTACTGGTCAAATACATCCATGGGTGGTCAGAAAGATGATTTTATTTGGCTGTATAATTTTGATATGTAGAATATATACTGGGAAATGCTTCATAACAAGATATACTTGTCCCACAAGGATTATGGACACTTGTTAGTTTGCTCAGACTAGCTGCACACAATTAGCTTACTTTTACCTCAGAGCAAGTTCAAGCTGGACTAAAGGCTTTTTATAAATAGATTATAAGTTTAAAACTTTACAGCATGCATAAGGTCAGAGTTGCATATTTCTGACCAGGGTGTTCCTTGGAACAACCTAGGAAGGGCATTTACAAGCTCTTCTTCTCTTGTCCATCTGTTAACAATGGATCTGTGCCTTAAAGTTATTACTGGACACCGTGTGCCCTCACATCTGGTCATGGTCTTTCCCTTATGGCCTCGGGAACTTACATTGCCTGGGCAATGGCTCAGCTTCCTAATTGCCTACCATAGAAATGTGCCTTTGACTAATGAGAAGGTAATTCGACATATGAGAAGGTAATTCTTATATTTTCTTAATCACATCAATTATTTTTGATAATAATAATTTTTGATAATTTTTGAACTTACTATTTTTTATAAGAATGGTTGAAATAAGCTCATTTCTCATCTTTCTCCCTGAAAACATCTTATCATGCATTTTTCATTGTACAGTCATTTTACCACAGTAGATCTTTCTTATCAGGTGTTTTTCTCTGTTTTTCTTTTTTATTTCTTGACAAATCTTCATTCATACCTTTTCATAAATTATTTTCACCTACATATTAGTAAATTCTAGAACAATTCTCTAAACACAAAAGCCTCACCTCAGAGAAAGGATGACCAGGCTATCATTTTAACTTTGTCAGTTGCTATGCACCAGAAGTATAAAAAAAATTGTTAGGACACATTTTGGAGTATTATATTAGAGTCATTTATAGATGTCATTCTTATTCTATCCTCTAGGTAACATTATTTTTAATCTGAATTTCATGAAAACTCTGGAGTTCTAACAAAATGAGCTAATGTTTCCTGAATGCTCTGAGTTCAGGCTATACCTCAAGGCAGTAACAATATTTAAAGTCTCTTCTACACCTTTTATTTGATGAAAAACTGAAAAATATGTACTGCCTATGATTCAAACAAATGTTAAATGTGAAAATAAATAGGATTAGTAAAAGTAAATTTAAAAATAGAGTACTTTCATTTTCCCTGAATTAGAAGCCTATTCTTTTATTTTTAAAATTTATATATTGCTTAATTTTTATGTTGAGATAAAATCTGGTTTTATAGGTCAGTGTGTACTCACTATGAATCTTTGGATGGCCTGAAATTTGTGAACTTATGACTCCCGCCTTGCTAATGTTATAATTATTGACATACATCACTATGACTGTAGAATTTAAATACTATTAATTTCCAATTTAATGAATAAATATTTAAAATTTAGATACTGTATTAAAATTGCATATTGGTTTGCAGTAATAATATGGTGTTCCTCAACAATTTGTTGTTTACAAGGTATAAAGAGAGGCATACAGAAAATGATAACATTTATAACATAAAAAATAAAAACAACAAACAGTGATTGGCAGAGTTATGGGTTAATATAATATCGTGTACTCTTTGAAAAGACTGGATAGCACAAAATTCAGAATAGCACAAATGCACAAATATGTTCTCTGCTGTTTCATAGACTTTACCACAACTCCATATGCTTAATCTATTCTATGTTGCTTTAACATAGCACCAATGTGTGGATAATTTATAAAGCAAAGGAATGTGTTCTCCACAGTTCTAGAGGATGAGAAGTCCAAGATAAATGATACGATATATGAAAAAGACCGTCTCCTTCAACATAACATATGAGAAAGCCTCACATTTTCAGAGTGTAAGAAGGCAGGAGTAAGGGTTTGGATTTCTTGTGAAATATCATTACTAATGCATTTGTGAGAGTGGCGCCCTCATGACGTAGCCCCATCTAAAAAGTCTTATTATTTGATAGGAATTTTTAGTGGTGCCAGATGTCAAAATGAGTCTAAAGCATCAAGCACACTACTAATAAACTACAAGTTTTATACATTCATGTTTCACAATATATTTACAAAGCAATCAAATTTAAATATTAATATTGAACAGTATATAAATTTCAGCAGTATATACATGCACACATAAATATGCATATATATTTTTTTGGTAAACTTGAGCCTGACCATTTCACATTTGAACAACAAATGTGAAATGAGTTTATTATTATATTTTATCAATGTCCTGAATATCAGTAAACAGCTCAATGTGACTACCATATCCTGTCATGTCCAATGAATATATTTTTAAAACTTGTATACTTATGGAAATAGTATCAAATAAAAAATGAAATGATGTTATTAATAAGTAAGGTATACCACTGCTAATTACGCATGTTGCAGTATTCACAGGTGAATCTAAACTCATCAGATGCATCACAAACATCCAGAAAGGGGCTATAAATGGAAAAAACTGACAAATCAAAAGATCACATATGAAATAACATTATTGCAATATATTTAAGATGTGTCTGAAAGCTAAGATACAGTAATCTATGCTGCGTGGGAAAAATGCACAGGATCATTGCAGAAGCTCCTGTGGAAAAATATTTTGGCCCAGTTGTGTGTGTGTGTGTGTGTGTGTGTTGTGTTCTTCCTATGATAAATACAATAAAAACTTATGAAAATTTGGCATCTCACCTGTCCCCTCATCCCAGTAAAAATATTGGGATAAACTAATTTTTTGGATAAAGAATAACTTGAAAAGAAAATCAAGACACTGGCATATGCACACATCACACACCATACCCAACATGCATATCACACACACACACACACACACACACACACACAAACACACACACTACTTTGCATAAATCATCTTCCTGTTAAAACTTAATTAATGAATGCTTATACTACCTCTTCCAAGGCAGTAAAAAGTATGACTATTATCTATATATTATAATACCAATAGCCCCTCCGGCTAACTAACGCTCTCAGCCTTCTCTAGGTTATTAAATTAAAATAAGAAACCAGAATTCTCATATAAGGAGGAGTATGCTGACAAGCAGTGATTTTATCTTTATAATTTTAACAAACTTTTGAATTGACTTTGTCAATTATTAAAATAAGTGTACTGAATGCCCTCTGTGTGTGGATCAGGACAAGTGGTCTAATCAAGTTCAACTGTTCAGTGTCTATTTGGCTCAGCTTAATTAAAATTCAGCCCTGCTTTTGAGCAAGCCGCAGTGGTTTGGCAGACCTTCAAAGGGCTATACTGCAGCAAACAATAAAAGTGATAAAAACACACAATAACAATCAATACAGTGCAAATGTCCCTGTAACTCACAAATCAAGGAAAAGGGTCTTCTTCCTTTATGTCTTCTCTTCCGTTTCTGATTATAAAATTTTTCCATCTCTTTATTTGTAAGAGTGTCTAGACTCCTCTTATCATTGGACTGATGATTTTTTGATTTTTGACATTTAATGAAGCAAAAGGGAAAAATGCATTTAAGATAAATTTGTGCAATACAAATCTTTTAAGATATTTACAACTGGTGTTTTAACAGTTGTACATTGAAGAAAAAAATTGCATGGAGGGTTTTTACTTGTATGAGATAGAGATCCCTTTAATTCATCTCCCATTCACTTGTGTGTGGGAGATACATTCTTGGTGATCATCCCTTTTTTTTCCAGTTCATTTGGCAGAGTGCCTTGGTCCCAGATTTTCTCACAAACCACCATCTGGCATTCTCACTGTCCCCCACATATAGCTCCATCAGGACCTCCTCCAACCAGGCTGGAGAATTTCACAGCTTCAGGGCATAGGAGTATACATGAAGTTGCAACTACTTCAGGGACGATGTCTCACTTCCCACCCACATATCTTTACTGTTAAGAGTTTAGGTGAAAGAAATGCTTAGGCACTATGTATCAGGAGTCCTGGAAGAAAGATTAATTCAACTCTAAGTATATGCATGTTTAGTTACTTAATGTTTATTGTGCATTTGAAGATGAGAGATATAAAAACTCTTATCTAAATTTGATATGTTCATCTTGGATACTTACTGTACCCAAAATTATATAGAAGAGTTACCTAAGAATTCAAGATTAAGATGTTGAATATCAGTTCTATAGTACTGGTGATTTTATCTCTAAATAATCAATAATGTCTTTAATCTGATAAGAAAACTTGAAATGTCATTTCATTGAACTGTAAGAAATGAAAGATTCAGACAACAGAATTGGGTATATGAGAGCAGTAAATGCTGGAAATATCTAAGATTTGTTGCAGATTTTAATAAAGTCATACACTGTTCTTTTGTGTGTACTTTCTATATGGTTCTATTTCTGTATCTTTCTTCAGGAACTCATGTAATTTTTACAAAGGCATATTCACCATTGTATTAGCTTTGTCACAAACTTCTATACTTGAAAGAGGTTCCCTGGGATAGAGCCATCACAACTGTTCACAGGATTCTGGCCAACACAATGACTAGTTACAAGCCCAAGGTTTTGTGAACTGTTGCTATGGTTCTATCTCTGTGCATCTTTCATCAGTTATAATGAAAGCATATGTTTCTTAATATTTTTTGTTGTGTCGATTACCAACCAATTAATTTTAAACCTTTGTAAATGCTTTTTTTTTTTTACTTTGCTTTGCTTGTTTGAGGCAGGTTGAAACAAAGAGTGATGAAAATTGAAAATAGTGTCCAAAGCAGCTGCATGCTATATCTATCAAGGAATCAAATGACTAATAACTTGAAGAACAGGGTGCCCACTTGGAGACAGTTTTTCAGCAAGTTATGAACATTTTATCTCATCAGATAAAGAACAATAACAATAAATACACGTGTTTAATAAAATGTAAGATCACAAAAGGCAGAAAGTAAATTTGAAGGAATCCTTAATGTATATGTGATTCCTACTGTAGATTACTGAAAGTGGCTTTTGTATTTTGTTTCAAACAATCATACAGGTTATAAATATCTAGGCAAAGTTGTAAATACAAAATAATTTCTTTTAATGTAATATATTAAAAATAAAGAAATATAGTAAAGTACCCATCTGTATTGAATGTATAGCCTAATCAGTTACTAGTCATTAAAAATCTCCTCATTTCTTTGTGCAATAAATATTTGAGAAAACAAATTTGTTCTAAAAATGAAATATCCTTCAAATATAGCATGAATATTTAATTAGCTGTATTACAATATGCTTACAGTTGATTAATCATTTCTATTTATGTTAATCGGTCATGAAAAGTCAGATATCGGGTTTAATAAGTCAAGCATGCATTAATTTCAAGATACTGAATATTTGATAAGATCTTACTTTGTACAAAGTGCATATATTTGTTGATATTGCTCTTTATGTTATGAAATATAATGTCCATAGCTTGGATGAAAGAGTCATCTCCAAATGGGCACCCTGTACTTTCAAATTGTTAGTCATTTAATTTCTGAGTAGATATAGTATTAAACTGCTTTGGGCACTATTTTTTAAGTTTCATCAATTTTTTTTGGCCTGTTTCATTTTTGAAACAAATCCTTAAGTTACTATTTGAGATCGACCTAGAATAAGATTACTTCATTGTGTTAGATGTGAGAAATTTCTCAAAGCTTAATCAATAATCCTATCATTGATAAATAAAGCTTAGTTTGTCTGAATGGAAAAGATCTGCCTCAAACGTCGATTATTCTAAAACCTGTTGACATTTTAAATAGTTTTCTATTTCAGTGAAGCACACAGATGTTTACTATTTCTTTTCAGCTTATTGTTTGGAATTTATATTTTTTAATTTTATTCTTGTTGCTACCTTTGGAGCAATATGTAACTGAGAGGATGTAGATAGCACTGCAAAGTTGTCAGAGGAGAAAAAGTAGGTAGAATCAGAGGCCAGACATACTGACAGTGACCATACATTAAGGACTTTCATATGCAAAGCTGACCGACTGGAAAGATGTATGAAGCTAGGATGTCCTCAAGTATAAACTTAAAGTGGTAGGTATGATTGCTTTTGCAAGTTCCAGCTAATAGGGAGTACATTGAGATATAAAATAGTTCTGTATTGATACATTTACATACACTGAATATAGCAATTCAAAAATATCCATTTATTTACTTCATATATATGTTTGTGTGTGTGTGTGTAAGTGCATATGTACACACTGTTTGTGCTCAGTTTCATGAAGGTCAGACGTTGCTGTTTGATTCATTGGAACTGGAGTTATCAGAGGTTCTGAGTTTCCATGTGAATGTTGGGAACCAAGCTTAGGTCCTCTATATGCAAATGCATCCAACTGCTAAGCAATCTCTCTAGGCTCTAATGTTTTCATTATTCTTTTAAGAATTTCATACAAAGTATCTGGATCATATTCATCCCTCCATTTGTCTCCCTACCTCATCCTGGATCTTCCCCTATCTCCCAAACCTCTCAATTTCTTACACTCATCTAAAAAATAATACTCAGTCCATTTTCTGCTGTCCAAGTACTTATAAGTGTAGAAATATTCGATGGAGTGCGGTAAATCTACCAGGGTATACACCATCAAATTTTTTTTATTTATCAAAAATAAAACTGATTATCATTCCCCTAGGGCCATGAAGTGACAATTACTCCTCTGTAAATGGAAGGGACACGTGAGTCTTTCTGTCCTCCATGCTAGAATGGTGACTGACCTGTTCTTGTGCAGATCTTGGGTAGGCAGCCGTAGCTACTGTAAATTCATGGGTATTGTGGTCCAGAGATGTCTAGAAGAAACTCTTTTTCTCTAGTCCTCCCTGGTCTGTAGATTTTACCATCTTCATGTCCCTCTCCTCAAATGAACTGTGACACTTGGGGTTGTGATTTGGAAGTCCTATTTGTGACAGCACTGAACAGATACTTATTCTTTGCTTTTTTTTAATTCATGTTTTATCTACTATTTTTTGCTGGTACAAAACAACTTAACAAAAGTAACTTATAGGAGGAAGTCTTTAATTGGGGGCTTGCTTACATTTTTAGAGAGTTAGTTCATGACCATCATGTCAAGAAGCATAGCAGCAGGCAGACAGGCATAGCGCTGAAGCAAAAATAAAGAGTACACATATAATCCATACCTTGTAGATAGAGAGAGCTAACTGGGATTTCCATGACCTTTTGAAACTTCAAAGTCTACCCACTTGACACTTCCTCCAGCAAGGCCACAGCTCCTAACCCTTCCCAAACATAACTCAGCTAACTGGTAACCAAGCATTCAAACACATAAGCCTATGGAATCTATTCTCATTAATACCACCACAGACCAGGTGTGAGTTTCTTTGCTAACCACTGCTAGAGAAAATACTCTGATAAGGTCTGAGAGTGGAACTTCTTTGTATATAAGGAGATAAAAACTATAGAAATGATAAATGACTGGCAAGAGCTTCAAAAGATTGGAAACTAAAATATATTTGTCACATTGAATAAGAGGCTGCATTTAAAAGCATTAATTTAAAAGAGCATCAAAAAAACGGTTGTTGTTCATATGAGCTTATCATTAGAACTCACCTTTTGATTTCATAATAAATAAAACACATAAGTCTATCAGGTTCAGTCTATATACAGTCCAGATATAGTTCAGATATGTTAAATTGTGCAGATGGTAAATATGTCGAAAATTCCAAAATATGATATAAATAATAAAATATAAGTGTTAATCAAAATTAATTACTTTCTTGGTTTTTTTGAGACAGTATTTCTCTGTGTAATATCCCTGGCTGTCCTCAAACTATCTCTTGTAGACCAGGCTGGCCACAAACTCACAAAGATACACTTGTCTCTGCCTACCATGTGCTGGGATTAAAGGCATGTGCCAGCACCACGTGATCAAAATTAATTACTTTTAAGCATTCTGAAAATATTGAATTAAATTACCCATTTAAAGACAGATGTAAAACTATCAGTTGGAGATGTAACTCAACTGATAGATTACTTTCTTAGCATTCAAGAAGTCATAATCTCTGTTCCGAACACTGTTCAAAACTGGCCATGTTTGTATATACATGTGGGTTTCAGTGTTCACTAAATAGACGAGCTTAAATTTGAACACCATAAGAGAAAGCAAATGCTCAGACAGGATATTAGGTTTGACAATGAACTGGAACACAAACCAAGTTTATTCTATGCCCAAGAAAATAATTTTACTATTTTCTAGATTAGATAACATGTAAGTTAGAGCAATTTAAGACATCAAAGTACTGTAGAAATAGTAATTGACTTAATAATTGCTATTAAATGTGATTTAGTACTCCATGAAAAGTCTATTCAAATCAACAATGAAGATTTTTCTGAGCATTTTGACAAGTGTAGCTTGAGATATTGGGGAGATATTGAAGTGTAGTAGGAACACCTACTTTTGGAAGTCCTCACATTCTAGTGTATAAATATAAATAATAAGCCAAAAAGCTCATTGGTAACTATAAAATTCTGATAAAGGCTGTAATGAAAGTATCCCGAGGAATCTTAATCAAATGGTAAAAATTCTTTCATGGGTAGGCCTGAGTAATGAAAGTACTAGTCATGCCAACAAGTGTGGAAGGAAATATGATACAAAAGGAAAAAACTTTTTTAGAAACTCGAAGATGGAATAAGGATGGTATAACCAATCAAAGAGTTTGCGTGGCAACAGTACTTTTTAAAAATGTGAGTACTACACCGACAAACTCAATGTCCACCTAATCAACCGCATCGTATTCATATTGGTTTTCTAGATTTTAAAATTATACTCTGCTTAAATAGGATCTTAGCATTTCAGATAATTTGTTGTAATGTATATGGTGGAATCTAATTCTTTTAATTTCTGAATTTGAAAGTATTGCTAATGAAAAATGTGAAATGACACATAATTTTCAAAATAGCGAATGTTGAAGAAGATCTAATCAATGGAATCTTTCATCTACTTAGCATGAAATACTAAAGTAAAATATTTTTGCAATGTAAAAATGAAAGAAATCAGAGTTCCAGTCATGGTACCAGACTTCTGATTAGCAAGTAATTCTGAACTACATTAAATCATACTACTTAAAGCAATGTGTTGGGTGTTTTCCCTATATGTAATATGTTTATTTCCATATACTTTAAGATAAGTGAGTTTTGTTGAGATTAGGTGGAACATAGACTGAGTTTACTGATCATTGTAAGAATTTGTGTCAAATAGTTGTATTTAATGAAGGTTTGTTAAATTGTTTCTTAAAGAGTAAGGATTGAGTATATGAGAAGTTTAATTAAACTACTCCCACACTATAGTGAAGACATTTTTAATTCCAAAAAGTATTTCTTCATTACCATTTATGTATACAGAATATAAAAATTTAAGTATGAGATTACTTCCAATTCTTGGAATGTTGCAATAAAATAAGGAAACATGGAGAGATGTGCTATGTACATTTTGTTTTTCTTTGAAGACATTTATTGGAAGTTGTTTACCTCATCATTTAAATGATTTAGACAAACAAAATTCGACATGTAGCTATGATATGAGACATCTATCATATTATCATGTGCCCCATGTCTTCCTATTAAATGTATTGATTAAAATACCAATTAAACCCCTACATTAAAAATTGAATATATAATAATTATAGCTACATACAAATGTGAACATATGCTCAATTCTTCAGAAATAAAAATTTTAAAAGAATTTTTTAATTTTTTTTGATAGTTGCCAGTATCTTCAAGGATTTTTTGTTTACAAGCAAAAATTCTCAGACATTTATTCTAAACAAATTGAAAAAACATTTTAGAAGTACCCCCTGTTTTTATTTAGAAAGAAGAACAGAGTTTGAAGGAATTACTTCCCTACAGTTTTGTATTGTAGAGTGATGAAAATGTCTTCTTTGAGAATTTTACTATGAATATTTGAGCTCATGTTCATACTATTATTGTCAAAGTATTATAAGTTCCCAGCAATTATCCAAAAGAGTTAGAAACCTTTCCACTCATCATTGACAGGTCTCAATCAATCTCTCAATACTAAGAAAAGAGCTCTGTTAGTGTTATTAATATTCCTTATAATTTGTTAATTTGCCCTTGAACTTACTTTCTCTTTTTCAGCTTTCCTACAGTAGCAAAGTTTTAAGTCAAAAAGAAAGACAGTACCCAAGAGGGTAGATGTAGTGTAGACAGCTAAGTTTAGAAAAAAAATCAAAATAGCAAATGTACCTTACAACCTCCCTTCATGTTGACACAAACTCCAGGGTAAAAATCATCAACTTCTATGAACCAGAAAAGGGTTCATTCTGTCTTTATATATTTACTGGCATTTGACTCAATTATTCACAAAATCAATCAATTTAATGTGAAATTAATGTTGCTGCACAACGCCAGAATTGTGAAAGTTTTACTAAAAGAATTGTTCAAGATTTATGTCGTTCTACTCAAAAACTCTTGAACCAATACAAGAACGTTTCCATTTTATCCAAATCACACTCTTCTCCATGCCTCATCTCCAGACAGCCAATAAATCTGCTTTAAAATACAATGGATAATGCTGTTATAGACAATTAATAAGAAGAAATCACATACTATATTTTATATCTGGTTTATTTGCTAATATAATGATTATAATCTTCATCCATATGGTATTATGTATAGTATGTAGCTTCTTTTCATACAAAATATCAAATGTAACATGTAATACTTTTCATTCTTCATTTGATCCTCATTTATGCTGGTACAATTCTGTACCTTTATGGATACTTCTGAATTTTTTTAAATAAATACATTATTTTACATAACACTCAATGGTACATTAATACCATGATTTCTTCGTACCTCTTTACTAACAGTTGATTATATAAGGAGTGATAAACGAAGCATGAGTTAAATTGTATTATTTTGGCCACTTAAAGTATATAACTAAGTAGCATTTAATACATTCACAGTACTGAGTAACTGTCACTATTATCTCATTTCAGAATATTTTCATTATCTGACTCAAGTCATTGTGAGGATAAAATGTTATCTCATACTGATGGTTACTTAAATATCTCAGATTGGTAATGATTTTGAGATTATAGAATGTGATTATGAGACCTATATTTGTGTCTGAGGATACATTTTTTTTTCAAACCTTCTACTCAAATTTCAATTTGGTCATCATTTTATTGTTGATTCATAATAATGAAAAAAACTCACTCTTACATCAACAGTTGTCAAACATGAAAACTCAGCAATGCAATGCTGCTAATTTAATACATTGTACAGTTATTCTGGGATTTCTAGTCTATGTGCAGAGAGCATCTTTATGAACTCAGAACACTTTTAATAAATACCCATTTGTTATAGTGTGTGTAAAAAGTTGGATAAAACAATCACATATGAAATGCATATATGAATAAATGTGCTAACCAAAATATAAGCATCTGTGGCCTAATTCTGTTTGTAGTTTATGAGCTTGTTCGGTTAAAAATCACACAAAATGTTTGGAGAATATTTTGATTTTTTTTGTTTTGTTTTTTGAGACAGGGTTTTTCTGTAACTTGGGAGTCTAGCTCTTATAGACCAAGCTGGCCTTGAATTCACAGAGATCCACCTGCCTCTGCTTTCCAGGTGCTGCGATTAAAGGCATGCACCACCAATGCCCATCCTGAAAAACAATAATCCTAAATCAATTTTTGAAAAATGTTAGTGTATTATTATGTTTTTTTTTCTCATCAATGTGTTTATTAACAGAGGGCTACAATACTGGTATTAGAGCTGTATGGAACTTTCTGTTCCATTGATTAAGTAGAATGTATTTTATCAAAAAATGTGATTAGAATCAATTATTGTGTGATTTCAAAGTGAGGAAAACGTTTTTCTTGGTGTAACGTTGTACTTCACTAATGTAGAACCTTATACAAATGATAATGGGAGGAGAAAAGCAAGAGATAATGCACAGAAGTTAGCCTTATTTGTAAAGATATTAGTCCATACTTTCTCATACCAATGTGCTCATTAGTAGAGGACTCCTATGGTGGTTGTAGTTGCTCCTAAGAGAAAAATGAAATGATAAAAAAGCAATATTTTATTCACACTAAAAAATTTTAAATTTCTCAGTCTTTTTTTTGAAAATATTAACTCTCTTAAACTCCCATATGTTTCCATATACCCCAAAATGAGATTTAGTTTAGGCAATAGTAAATAAACCTAGTTGTATGTGAAAATATTCAATTTCAAAGTCAATTTGAAAGAGATTTCCAATACATTGAAGGCTTCCAGATGGTGCTCAGCCATTTTACTGTGACGTTTATGATTACATTGAGTAAAGCAACCAGTCTCTGCAATGAACAAGTTGTCATGGTAAAAATACCCACCTTCTCCATTGTAGTATGGCTTGTCCAGGGGAAGACTTGTCCCCGTCGAGGATAATTTCTCCACTGACTGTTTTCAAAGTCTGTTGGATTCATTGAGGTAAAACCATTTTTGTGGTACTAAACTGACAAAGAACAAATGAACCAATGTTCTTTTCTCCACTCAGGATGGCTTTATTGCCTTAAAAACATTCACCTCTTAGAAGGCCTTCTTTTTGCCTGGTATCAGAAATAACAACTGAGACTATTCAGGGGGAAAATGGCACTTGTCCAAAAGAAAGTGAACTCAAACACAACTCCTAGACTGAAAAGGATTTTAAAGTAGGATTATTTCTGCCAGCTTTGGTCATTTGACAGCTACAATTCTCCTTGTCTAATATGTCATTTCAAATCTTCTTCAACATTCTAATGGGACTCCTGCATTTGCTTCTTTAATGCTTATGGGGACACAAGGATTGAATGAACTTTCATCTTATTTATGAGGTAGTAAGTTTAACACAGTTTACTCTGTGCTTACCATTTACAACATTCTTTCTGTATTACCTGCATATTGAATTAAGACTGACATTTGTTGCTTTTACAAAGACAGTCTGGGATTTGGGCAATGGTAGGGTTTCTTTTTATAGTAAGAGAGAAGAGTGGTTATGTGAATAAGTACTGGTTTTTCTGTAAAGAATGGGCCGGTTTTACTTAATCAGCAACCAAGGGAAAGGTAAATGGCTATGATGTATCTTTTCGTTATTTGTGAAACACACAGGGCTCTGGTGCTGCTGAGAATGATGGGATGAAGGACAAATTCTTTCTGTGCCCTATTTTAGCAGCAGAAAGGAAATGTATGCCTGAAATTATCCGTCAAAAACTAAGTTAAAATAACTTTAGAGAAAGCCTAGAATTTTGCCCATTTTCATAACTTCCTGTTGCTAGCTCCAGAATTTAGCCAGGATGATTAATGACCACTGTTACTTGTGAGCTTTCCAAGTCCCTACAGACATAATGAACTTGACCCTTTGGCCACACAGAAGGAAGCAGGCTGTTAGAGCCCTACCGTAAGAAATGTTCATGATTATGAACTTCCTGCAGTTGAGATGAAAGAAACATTTCCCTAGCTACTAAGTCTCCTATTTATAAAAACCTTTCTTGTCTTCTTTCTCCTGTTTCTGCTTTGAAATTCAGAATCAAAGCTAGAAGCTACCCAACGTTGTTTACCTCCAAATCACTCAATCAAGTGCACCAAATGATTCTACTGTTGCTATTCTTTTCTAGCACAATGTCACTGTTCTTATTAAATTTTTTATACTGATGTTTTTTTCCATGTTCAATTTCAACATATATTTTCTTGAAGCTTTTATGTACACTTTTCATAATACTTTTCAGATCCTCTTTATTGTATTATCATTGTCTTCATTCTTAGAGTGGAGAAGAACAATTCTCATAACTGTTTTATAAACTTTTAGCTCTACAATGCCATCTTAGTCTGATTATTTAAAGAAGAAACCTCTTGATCATTTATATACTCTTTCAAAGATTTCTTACTCAGTATCCACTGTTTGCCCAATGTTGCTTAAACTGTGCTGCTTTTGCATTGATGAATCAAATAAAAAAATCACTAACTCTAAACTTCTGTCAACCTTACAGTAATTCCACACTACTCAGAAATAGCTTTGAAAATTATAGTACTTGTAAGCTATTGAATATTTAATAATATCTATTGGCTTTAACATTTCTTAAGTTAGTCTGCTAATTGATACTAATGATAAAGATCTTGCATTGAAGTTGGCTATGAAATAAGTTGACAACCAAAAGAGAAAAAAAGAAAGAAAGAAAGAAAGAAAGAAAGAAAGAAAGAAAGACAGAAAGACAGAAAGACAGAAAGAAAGAAAGAAAGAAAGAAAGAAAGAAAGAAAGAAAGAAAGAAAGAAAGAAAGAACCCCAAAACAAGAAATGTATTATGATTAGGTATTGGGAAGAGACTATTCTTGTTCAGTACCAATGTTTTTGTAGGGTACTGTTTAATGTCCTTCTGACTGGGGACTATTTTTTTTATCAGAAAAAAAGATTAAGCAATACTATAAATTAAAGATGATATGATTAATTTTACATGAGTTTGCATTCATATGCCTTGTTTTCATCTTGCCAATTCCTTTTCTTTCTTTTCTAATTGCCACTCTGGAAGCCTCACAGAAACACAGAAATACTATGATACCATCTTTCTCCTCGATTATTCTTGCATTCTTGTTCTAAAGTCTGAGCCCCTTGCAAGCATATCTTTTGTCTTGTTTACCTTTCTGTACCCACAGTTGTCTCTGCCCTTATACTCAACAGGTGTTCAATGGTAGCTCTCTGAATGGAATAATTTTAGGGAACTATGTAACATTACAGATTCTGGTGATTTGCTTTTATTCCACAAAAAGAATTTCTATCCCAATTTTTCTCACTGGTGTTGTATCACTCATAATACAACATGCTCCACCATAAGGCCAGCACATGTGCAGGAGCACAGCTGTCCAGTTACTCATCATCTCTTCTTTTGAAGTAGTATTGATTATATCTATTAAAGAGAACAATTGTTTTACAGTAATGCTTTTTTTTACAAGGTTTTCTTTCTAGTGGGTTATTTTTTTTAGAAAAGAGAGCATTGTTCAGTGTCTCCAGGTCTAGGATGCTATTGATAAATACTTTGCTCCTCCCCTGGGAGGAGGATAGAGCCTGCACTTTATATGGCCTTCATATGAATTTTTTCAACCCCTTTCGAATTATCATTAGTCTGTAATAGTATCTCTGAGCATTCTGCTCATGTCTATGTATTGTCACATTTCTTTCCATTCTTCTCTGGTGGGAAATAAGTAGTTGCCTTCATTTACTATGGAAGAATTTTTTATGCACATTACCAGTCACGATGTAATTTGTACTATAAAATTAAACAGAGCATATGGAAAACCATATCCATTTTATTTATTGCATGCTGAAATTATTTATACATTATTAGAAATTCCTTCTTGTAATTACACCTAACATGTTCCCACTTAATGAAGAAAACAATCAATTCTTAGAATAATAAAAGTAGAAGTGGTCTTAGGGAAAGTTACCAAATCAATAAACTGCATAAAAGTTAGAAAGTTACTTCATAGTTCCCGAAGAAACAAGCTGCAGTGTGTATGTAACCTAGGTATTCTTATATAATTATAGAACTGAATGCCTTAGTCACAGTGACTCACTCCCATTATCATTTAGTTGTGTGAAATAGTATAATTGCAAAATGGACGTTTTGTATAGAAAATTGGTGAACATACTATAGCAAATGTTCTTAATCTTCACATGGAAATGCAACCTTAGTCAATTTTTATTTTCTTCTAACTATAGATGAAATACTCAAATGAGTGTATTTGTAAAGATTTGATATTTTAAAAGTTCATATAAATGAAATAAATTTTGTATGATTTGCTGTAAACTGAACATTAAAAGGGACATAATTGCAAATAGTTTTTGAAGTAATTGGGTAATATGATGATGAATTT
The DNA here is from genome assembly GCF_000317375.1 of Microtus ochrogaster. Classification (NCBI taxonomy): domain Eukaryota; kingdom Metazoa; phylum Chordata; class Mammalia; order Rodentia; family Cricetidae; genus Microtus; species Microtus ochrogaster. Next base: position 1,288,652 of record NW_004949134.1, on the reverse strand, counting down.
GGTAGCATTGTTCTTCACATTGACAGAATAAAATAAATTTCTATCAGCATCGATGAATAAAACTAGTAATTATTTAAAATAATGCAGAAATATTTAAATATTAAAATGATAAAAAACCCAGCTCAAAACCTAAGATGCTTAGAACACATTAGGATTATCAAAATAAATAACAATAAAAGGATTATTTATCATATTAATTTATTTACATGAAGCAATAAAGTCAAATAGTTAACATTATTAATTCAAGACAGTAACTACTGGACAAATGAGGCATAGTGATTAAGAACTTCTTGAGGTTGGCTCCAGGTAGAAGTAATATTCTATCTAATTCTACCTAATTCGTGGGTTTTATTGACTGGATGTGAGCATCATTAAACTTAGTATACAAGTACTTGTACACACACACAATCACACTGAAAAAATTAATGGAGTAGATAATTGACTTGCATTAGTCATGTAAAATATTCATACTTCCTCCTGCCTCTCAGGCCTTCAAGTGCTACAACAACAGGCCTTCACCACTGCCTGGCTGGCCCCGCTATTGCCATAAAAAGCTAGTTAGATGGAGGATGCTGAGGCTGGTGGTTGTTGGTCAGGTGGGGATGCTCCTCTTCCCAGCAGGAAAGACCTCCGCCACCTTCTCCATGGACACCAACTCGGCTGTCCTCTCTCTCCCTCCCCACACCCACTTATTTCCCTAACCTTCCTTCCCAATGGAGCTTGGGGAATTATTTATAGATTTCATTTCTGACTGAGCCATTAATGGTTGCTATTCTCTAGGGAAGAAAACTGGGGTAGATGGGGGGGTGCCCAAAGAGACATCCCTGTACCTCTTGTCCCCAAGCCCAGAGAGACACCCCTTGTACCTTTTGTCCCCAAGCCCAGCTTAAGGGGCGACCTCACCTGCACCCAGGAATGGGCAGTGGGGTGGTGAGCTGTGAGTGCATCAACACCTCCCCCTGGGGAGGGCGAGTTGCTGGCCCAAGTTGGCCTTACCGATCATGGGCGACTGCTCTCCCCTCGAACTGGGGCTTTTCAACAAGGGTTATCTTGTGGGTATTTTTGTGATAATGGGATGTGTGCCTGCCCCCAACATCTGTCAATTTTGTGTAGGCTCCACCTGTCCTCAGCTCCTTTGTTCTGTCTAAACCCTGGTATTCACCTTGTTCCCCACTTCCCCCACTGAGTGTTGGCTGTAGCTGTAAAGATTTTTGTGGAGGGTGGGTAGACAGGGAATTGATTCCAGAAGGTAGAGGCCAAGAATTTGGTTTATTTTTTTCAATCTTTTTTTCCAAAAAGAAAAGGGAGGAGGATACATGGGTGCATTTTTTTTTAAGCTGTCTTGGATATCTATTTAAATTTGAGTGTTTTTTGTTTTTTATGATTTTCATATTGTTAAGCACTTATATTTAAGTATTGTTGAATTTTTTGTACAATATAGGATTAAATGAGCTGTTTCAGTAATTGAGTTTATGGGTTTTATTTTATTTGGGAGGTGCTGATATTATTTAAAATACAACTGGGTCCATTGACATTAAGTGATATTAATGACCAGTGTTTGTTAACTCCGGTCACTTTTTTTGTATTAGAGTTTGTGTGTTTCCCTTCTTTGAGGTGTGCTGGTGAAGGGTCTCTAGATGTTTGAGTTATTGTGGTCATTGTTGGGCTCCTTGGTTTGTGATTTTCCTTCTATTACTTTCTGTAAGGCTGGATTTGTGGCTACGTATTGTTTAAATTTGCTTTTATCCTGGAAAATTTTGTTTTCTCCATTTATAGTGAACGAAAGCTTGGCTGGGTAGAGTAGTCTGGGCTTGCATCCATGGTCTCTTAGTTTCTGAAGTACATCTATCCAGGACCTTCTGGCTTTCATGGTTTCCATAGAGAAGTCAGGTGTAAGTCTGATAGGTTTACCCTTATAAGTAACTTGACCTTTTTCCTTTGCAGCTCTTAATATTCTTTCTTTATTCTGTATGTTTTGTGTTTTGATTATTATATGGCGAGGAGATGTTTTTTTTTTTTTTTTGGTCCAATCTATTCGGTGTTCTGTATGCTTCTTGAACCTTCAAAGGAATATCTTTCTTTAGGTTGGGAAAGTTTTCTTCTATAATTTTATTAAATATATTTTCTGGACCATTGAGCTGTACTTCTTCTCCTTCTTCTATCCCAATTATTCTTAGGTTTGGTCTTTTTATTGTGTCCCAGATTTCCTGAATGTTTTGTGATGAGAATTTGTTGGTTTTGCTGTTTTCTTCGATCAGAGTGTTTATTTTCTCTATGGTAAAAAAAAATAAAAATAAAATAAAATACAACTGGGACTTTGCATTTCAGAATACCTTCTGTTCTTGCAGAGGATATAGAAGAGGTTCTGGGCACACACATCAGGCAACTCGCAACTGGCTGTAACTCCAGTTTCAGGGGATCTGACACTTCTGGCCTTACAAACTACCTGTATGCAAGTAGTTCATATAAATTCACACTGTCATACACACACACATATATAATAGCAGTCATAATTCATTCATGTCACAAAATAATGTGCTAAAATGAAATAATTCAGAGAGTAATCTTATATATATCAGCACACACACAAATACACCAATGTTCACTGTTTACCATGTGATAAATTTTATAATTCATTGGAATATTGATTGATTTTGTTCAGTGTGCAAGGTAGTATTATGACTGCTGGAGATTGAAGGAAGAAATATAAGCCTATCTGTGGCGTCTGACGACTTAAATATTAAATATATTTCTAAGAGAAAGGAAAAATAGATTTGTCCTCCCTGTGAGATTATAATTATGCAAGATATTTCATTTATAAATCCTTTCTTGGAAAGTAAGTGAGGAAAGACATTACAGACACGAAATCCAGTTTTCATAAAAGAGCTGAGGTTCCAAATGCAATGATCTCTTCCTCAAACCATAAGAGGTGGTGAAGCTATAGTTCTAAATGTACGATTTTATTTACTAAGACTTTGGATATTACCTTTATGTATCAAAAAGAACAAATATGTTTTAATACAGGGGAAAATATGATACAAAATATTCACAAATAGAATACCCTTTGAAGTATATGTAAAGTGATTGCTGCATAGTTACATAAAAAAATTTGCTAAATATTTAGGCAACGAAACTGGGGGAACATTATATAATATAGGATAAAAATGAAGGAAGACTGATAAGCCACTGAGAATTATTTCTGGGACTTTATTCTCTAGCATTTTCTGTACAATATATCGCAATAATCTTAAGGGAAATATATGTGCTTCTTGAATTTTACTCTATGTGCTTGCATGAGGTCAAATATAGATCAGAACTATATCTGTTGTTTTTAATTCTACAGTCTCAGCAGACAGTAGTTGTTTCAGTTAATTGAAAATGAAAACATGCTTGACAAAAAGCTGATTGCTTATATGCTAATGTGACAGTATTGTAAATCAAAGTATTCATAATACCTGTCAATTCAGCAAATGAGTAAATAAAATTCTGCACTCTGCGAGCAGTCTCCACATAAAAGATGTAGTTGGATTAAAATGGTTATGACCAGTGCATCTTGCTATATGGAAAAATCTGTGTTAATTCATTGTCTTTTACATAAATCTAAAATCATAATAGATTTTAAAAATTAAAATACTTCATTTTAGAAAATATTATCTTTGCACATATAATCTAATAAAGACAAAACTAGAACATGTTTTTATTTCAATTCATTTTAAGAAAAATATTATCTTTTCTCATTTTTACATGCCAAATTCATTTTCCACTCCCTCCCTTCCTCCTGTTCCCTTCATGTTGCCCCCCCTTCCACCTCCATCCTATCCCCATTCACTCCTCAGAGTGGGTAAATCTTCCCATGGGGAGTTAACAAAGTCTAACACATTGCTTTGAGGCAGGACCAAGGCTCTCCCCACTATATCTAGGATGAGCAAGGTATCCCTCAGGAGAAAATGTGTTCCAAAAGCAGAACAAGTAGTAGGCATCAATCCTGGTCTCACTGCCAGTGGCCCCACAGTCTGTCCCAGCCATACAACTGTCACCCACATTCAGAGGGTCTAATTTGGTCCTGGGCTCTTTCCCTCACTGTCAAGATTGAGTTGTAAGACTTCTGTTAGCTCAGGTAAGCTGTCCCAGTGGTATCACCATCATGTTCTTTAGTTCTTTGCTCTTGTTCTCATTCCTTCCTCTCTTTGACTGGACTTTGGGAGCTCAGTCCAGCGCTCTGCTGTGGTTCTCTGCATCTGCTTTCATCAGATGGAATGTAGGTTCTATAATAACATTTAAGATAGTCATCAATGTGACTACAGGGCAAGACCAGTTCAGGCAACCGCTCCACTATTGCTTAGGGCCTTAGCTGGAATCATACTTGTGGATTCCTGGGAATTGCTCTCGTGCTAGGTTTCTTGCTATCCCCATAATAGCTTTGTCATTAAAAATATCTTTCCTTGTAATCCACCTTTGTCATTCTCCCATCTTAACAATCCCATTCCTCCTAGTTCTCCTCATCCCCCTCCACTTTTTGCCTTCCCTTCTCCTTGCACCCTCATGCTCCCAATTTTCTCCAGAAATCTTGTCTATTTCCCCTTCCCCGGGGTTTATATATATTTTTCTCCTAGGGTTTTTCTTATTGTCTTCGCTGGGGTTGTGGACTACAGGGTCTTTATCCTTTGTTTTACAGCTAGTATTCACCTGCGAATGGGTACACACCATGTTTATCTTTCTAGGTCTGAGTTATGTCATTCAGGGTGGGATTTTCTAGTTCCATCTATTTGCATTCAGATTTCAAGATGTTATTGTTTTTTTGTTTGTTTGTTTGTTTTTTACCGCTGAGTAGTATTCCTTTGTGTAAATGTGCCACATTTTCTTTATTCATTCTTCAGTTGAGGGACATCTAGGTTGTTTCCAGGTTCTAGCTATTATGAATAATGCTGCTGTGAACATAGTTGAAAAAATGTCATTATAAAATGGTTGAGCGTCCTTTGGGTATATGCCTAAGACTGGGATTGCTGGGTCTTTCAGTAGGTTGAGTCCCAATTTTCTGAGAAATTGCCATAGTGATTTCCAGAGTGGTTGTACAAGTTTGCATTCCCACCAGCAAATTAGGAATGCTCCCATTGCATCGCATCCTCTCCAGCATAAGCTATTATTGGTGTTTTTGATTTTAGCCATTCTGACATTTGTAAGATTACGGTATCTCAGAGACGAAAAAACCATGTTCTATAATATGTTGAAATTATAATGTAATCATATCATTTTCTTTTCTCCTTCACCATCAAACCCTCTCATCTACCCACTTAATTTCTTTCAAATTTATGGCCTCATTTTTCTTTAACTGTTTTTTTTTAATTTTTAATAAACGAATTATTTTACATCCCTGCTGTACTTTTTCCTCACTCTGTTCTCCCAGTTCTTCCCCTCAACTCCTTTCTGTGATGCCCCCAACCCATTCCTTCTCCATTCCATTAACTATTTTATATCCATATATGTCTGTGCATATGTAAATAAAACCTGTTCAGTCTGTACAATGTTCCTTGTATCTGCATATTTTCAGCACTGACCGTTTTCTATTATATACACAGTTGGTGTGCTCTTCCCAGGAGAAAACTACTTCTCCCACTTTAAGCATTCCTCAGTTGTCTGTAGTTCTTTATGTCAGGTTGAGGCTTTAAATGCATTTCCATGTCTGCCTAGCAAGTAAATTGTTGTCATTGCCACTCAAGTTACCTTTAGGCAGCTGTGTTGGTGCAATTTTATGAATATAGCTTCTGGCATTTCTAGAAGACATAACCACACAGGTAACTTACTGTTCTTCTAAATCTTGAAGTCATTCTAACCCATTTCCAACAATGATCTCTGAACCTTATTTTCAAGAAGTGTTCTATACATATAGCAGTTGAAACTGGGCTGAGTAACATGGACTTTAATGTTTTTTCTAATTTTAAAAGTTACAAGAATATGTGAAAAACATGTCATGAGAAATCCACAACTTGCTATACTCAAATTATTTTTAAAGTAAAATTTATAGACAATGAACCCAAAATCAAAATGACAAAAGTCTTACCATACTCAATATTATGTAGAAGTTAATTATAGTTGAGTATTTGATATAAAGTCTGAAATACATAAGCTACAAAGAACAGTTGACAAACATCTTCAAATCCATTAAAAATCTTTGGGAGCATCTTAGTTAAATTGTGTTATGACTACTTCTCATGGCAATTAATGATATGGACATTCTTAACATTCTAGAACATTTAAATGGGTCGAATAATTTTATCTAATGCATCCCATTTGACAGTTTAAACTGAAGAACATATCAAATACAGCTATGAGCAAAGTGTTGATCTGTGAACTCATATGCTTTTTGTGAAATGACCTGATTGGTTCATTCTTTCTATTAGCAATAGAAATCCCAGTTTGAAATTATTAATAGCATGAGACTAAGAAATCTTTAAGATAAATATCTTACAACTAGTTAAATAGAAGCATTTACTCACGTGACATACTTTATGATATGTATTATTGCTGTTACTTTACATGGATTTTAAAAATAATATTATTCCAAAGGTACTTCAGATTTCCCCATGACCAAAAATAGGATAAAACAAATGTGACAGAACTCCAAAATGATAATATTTTATTCTATGTATGTTTAATCATATATGTAAAATTTATACTATACAACTTATATGTAAGTAGCTATTACATTCTTTAAAGCGTTAGATTATACTTAACATGAAAATATACAATAATGGAATTAGGTGCATTTCGCTCTCATTTGAAATTCTGTTCTATAAATCCTTGCAAAAATGCACACTGTATTTCCCCTCAATGCCTTGAAGGATAGATTTTTGTATGGCATTTTACCAGTTATTTAAAAATTAGTGAACTTTAAATGTTGAAAATTACATAAAACCAAATGCAGAAAGCAAGTCTATTCTTCCAGAGTTGTCACTATATATACAGTGTAGTAACACTGACAGTATTTCTTATTGTAGCTGTAAGAAAAACAACTGAACATTAGTCTTGTAACTTTTGTTTTAAAACCAAATGCCTCATAGGGGGAAATGCTCACACTTTTCTTATTTTGACTTTTCTATCTTTATGAGTAAAGATATATCTTAATTAGAAAATTTTGAATGTGAAACATAAATTACTATAGGCAAGTCACCAGAATAGGCAAACACCTCATTCACACATATTAAAAGTTTTCTCCTATATTCATTTGGATGGGCATATAAGGACACATGTTTGTCCTTGTAGTGCACATGTGGAAACCCTGATCAAATTATAGCAGCTGGTTGTCTTCGTCCACCATGTGGATTCCAAGAGTAGAACTCAGGTCATCAAAGTTGGTTGCAAGTGACTTTCCATCATTCGCCCCATTGATATTTATGATTATTTATGATTATCAGTGTTCCTCCATTGTAGAAGGAGCTGCAGGCCGCTTCCCAGTTACCGGCTAGCTTAGCCCCAGAATAATTACACATAAACTGTATTCTTTTAAACACTGTTTGGCCCATTAGCTCTAGCCTCTCACTGGCCAACTCTCACATCTTGATTAACCGATTTTTTTTTTTTATTCCCAGCTCTTGGAATGGTTGTTCTTTTTTTTTACTGAGAAAAAAAATTTCCGCCTCCTCCCAGCCTCTCACTCCTCCCACCCTCCCCCCACTTCTCAAATTTTGCATGCAAATGGATGAAAATAGAAAATACTATCCTGAGTGAGGTAACCCAGACCCAAAAAGATGAACATGGGATGTACTCACTCATAATTGGTTTCTAGCCACAAATAAAGGTCAGTGAGTCTTTATTTTGATATCCTAAAGAAGCTAAATAAGAAGGTGAACCCAAAGAAAACATATAGCTATCCTCCTGGGTAGGGGAAGTAGACAAGATTGCCATGCAAAAAATCGGGATCTTAAGGGTGGGGTGGGAGGGGGGTAAGGGGAGATGGGGAGAAAAAAGTGATTAACCGATTTCTAATAATCTGTGTACCACCACGAGGTGGTAGCTTACTGGTAAGATCTCAACCTGCATCCATCTTGGAGAGGAGAGCTATGGCAACTCTGCCTCACTTCCCTTCTTCCCAGCATTCTGTTTTGTCTACTTCGCCTACCTAATTTTCTGTCCTATCAAAGGCCAAGCAGTTTTTTTTATTAATTAACCAATAAAAGCAATAAATAGACAAATGACCCACCTCCATCACTCCATTGGCTCTAAAAATAACCTCTTTAATAGACTGAAAATATGAAAACAATTCTTGACATCATCATTTGAGGAACATGAATTTGCTAAACCAAAATACCAAAAATGGACTGTAAGTCAACATATGAATTACTATAATATAATATTTTTAAAAATTTTAATGATGAGCATATATATATATATATATGAAATATAAAAGTTACATTTCAGCTATAAGTTCAAAAATAATTTGTAGGATAATTTTAATGAGTCCATGCAGATCCACTTTCCTTTTCCATATAAATGACAATTTTCTCTGTGTGGACTGTCAGTAAGAAATATTGGTTGCTTCCTTGTCCTCCAACTTCCAGCTGAGTGTGACCTGTGAGAACACCAGAAGGATTTGTGAGAGAAAGATAATTGGGTGAAGGGAAATTTTTCTCTTTGTTCTACTTTTGTAAATTGATAATTTAGGTGACCAAGAGATTAGATATAAATTAACAGATCCTGGTTCAAAGACTCTCTTTCCAGCTTTTCTACTATCTAAGGGTCTAGGTATTTGCATGATATTTTTTAATTTTTAGTTATGCTTTCACTGTGCATGTATACATGTGTGAGTATGTGAATGAATTTCTGCATGCACATGTGCATGTGTGTGTATGTGTGTTTTATTGAAGTTTCCTCAAGTAATTCTATTCAAACACATAGTTTGATAGTTTACTGTACATAGAAAAGCCTCTAGACAGTATTTGTTACTAACATGAAAATTTTACAGCCACAGATGTAGTGGTAAAAGGGGGTTCAACTTCTCATATTTTGATATTTTAAATTTATATTATTGACATATTTATAAAATTTCTGTATCCATTCATTCTTAATAGCAATAAAATATACAGAAAGTGTTTGAGCGATACTTTTTTAAAAAGCCCATTCATTTTGCTGTTTTGTAAAATATTTTATATAGGCTGTATTAAAATTTTGAATTTGACTCTGCATGTAGCAGTTGATATGTGTTGCACCATAGCACAATGCACAAGTTGTAAAAAAATTAGATAAATATCTGGAAATTATTTGGAACATTTCTGACATGTAAATTTTTTACACATTCAAAGCCCCTCACATATCATAAAAGTGTATGCATGCACCATTAAAGTAGGGACTAATGAAAGGAATTTTTTGTGATTAGTGGAAAAAAATGTAAATGGACCCTCTCCCACATACACAAATATACACACAAATAAATGTTATTTTTATAAAATAAAGACATTACTAAATATTTTAGAAATCAATATCTTATGATATTAATTAAATATCTGTTCAAAGCACATTTTAAAAAATGAAACAGCAATCTATTTCACAGAATATATAAAATAAAGACTGCACAAAACCAAAACTCTCTCTTTGTTCCTTGGGAAACTAATTAAGGATGACAACTTGAAAAGTAGTTCAAAACTTTGTGTTTAACATACAAATATTTTGTAGGTATAGATGGTAGGAAGGAATGCCATTTGGTGACTAGTGATAGAAACTTTGTTAGTGTTTCTTAAAAAAACTGAATTGTTCCTTCCACTGTAATGCCATTCATACATATTTAATTCAGAAGCAATTAAGGTACATGTTCATTAAATTGCTGCATGTTAAAGAGCATAGAGCACAACACAAATTTATATCACCTGGAAATACTCCAAATCAACATGAAGAAAATGAGTTTGAATATGATGTTTTATGCATACAGCATTACTCTGTGAATTGAATGAGCTATTGTTTTCTGAAACAATACAGATAAAGTTTATACTGAGTTAAAAAAGTCAACCCCTTTGCCTGATATGTAAAAATTCTATGTGGGATTCCATTTCCCATGAAATTCTATAAATTACAAGCTAATATGTAACTACAAAAATATATGTGTATATTTTATACACACATCCACCCATGCTCATCTATACTGTTGTTTTATTTTGAAAGTTCTTTGAAATCACACTTTGAATTTAATTGATCTTGGTTTTTATATATGCTAAATTTATGAAATTTTAATTCATACATGGAATTATAAGACAATAATAGGTTATAATAGAGACATCTGTACAGTGTTACTTAGAGCCCACATTTTTTTATTTATGTCATTTCAGGCAAAATTGTTCAATAACATAAGTCTAATTTAGTAGGATAAATTAATAATAGTATAGTAAATGTCTTAAATTGTTTCGCAAAGTGAAGTTAGTAGTAATGAACTGCTTTATCATTATTTTAGATCATCTATGTAATGTAAGCTATATTTATTCTAAAAGGAATTGCTTTGAAAATTCTTATGCTTAGATATTTAAATGCCATGATTATGCTCTGATGAATATTTAAGTCTTTAGAGATACACACATTTGCTGCTAATGCCAATCAAATCTTAGATGACCAAAGGAACCCTGCATTCATAAATAAATAATCTTTATCCCCAAGAGTTTTCTGAATCATCTAAGAATTCCTGTGGGAATAGGGAGAACACTCTTTGAATGACATCTTATCTAAAAATGTAACAATCACAGGAGCAGATGTAGGATATTGGAATCTGCTTGACCTGTATATAAGGATTTCTGTTTTTGAACTCTAAAGAAACTTCTTTGCTTGATTCTAAACTATAATCAAAAATATTGGATCACTGACTCACTATCAAAAGCCTATACAATGCTTTGAATGTATATCTTGGTCACCCAGTACAAATTCCAAAAATATTTTATAGTTACTATTATTTATTTTCATAATTGCAATAATAATAGCCTCCTGGAATTTTAAAAGTCAGCATTGTACTGGAGATTTGACTTGGAAATTTCATAGTGGCTATTTACTCTATGTGAAACATTTTCTGCATATAACAATAAATTTTGTTTAAATTTTAAACTGCATTACAAAGATACAGGTTTGTTGGATATTGCTAGTGGTTCTGATGGGACAATTAAAGCTGAATTCTAATAAATATGTCATAATTAAGATTTAATTGTGTACGAGTTCTAAGAGAAATGCAGTCTATTTCAGGAACTGTTAGAGTAGAAAGAGTGTTATTAAAATAATTGGTAGTCTTTACTCATACAACTCTTAAAATTATACAAATCTAGATAAAATTTAGTAAAATTTTATCAAAAGCCTTGTTCATTTTCTAGGTAATGAAATATATACACATACACCTCATTATGATTTCATCAAGCATTTTTTGTTAACAAATGATAAAGAATTTAGTCCTCACACACGTATAAAATTAATACTACACAATAGATTGTATTAAGTGCTGTTTATATATAAATTTATCAATTCAATATATGTTTGTAGCTCATTTCTAGTGTTAGGTCATCAAAATGTGCAAAGAACAGTCTCAAAGAGCTGACAGATGGGTTTCAGTGACAAATACAATATCATTGAGTGATAAAACCTGTACTAAGCAGTTCACAGGGGACAGGGAGGCACAGTCATTTCTTCATCTTTTAAACGACACAGCAAATCCCGCATGAATGACTGGTAGATTGGAGATTATGACTGTTGTGTGTGCAAAATTGCATGATACACTAGCTATTTTTATATATGGGGTATTATTACATCATAGTTCATCAGTAAAATCATGTATTCAGTTAAATATGATCACATGGGAAACACTGTACTTATTTGTAATGAATTTATATTTCATTATATTGAATTTTAGGTTAGTATACAAAGTGGCGATTTTCATCAAAGCATGGTGTTACCATAGTTTACTTTCATTCTTTGTCTTTACTCACATAATGTATTTTAAATATTTATAAGAATGTTTTACAATTAAATGGACTTTATAAGTCATTCAAGATAACAATTGTTAAAACCTTCATTATAATACTCTAGTAGGCTCAATATTTCAGCCTTGTAAGTTTTATTACATGTTTATGACACAAATGTATATTTATCAGTGATTGGTTCAACTTGCCAATATATCATTTTTTCTGTATATTTTCATATCACATATTCAAACAACATAACATCTCTGTAATATAGTTTAAATTTGTACATATTTTCTATGGTTCACTGTGACGTTTAAAACATGATTATATACATGCAAATATTTATATACACATATGCACATAGATTACATATTTGTTTCAATATATTCATGAAAGATATTTTTTCATTGTTTTAAAACTAGTAGTGAATGTAAAAACATGAAAAATACTGCGATTTATTGATTTGAAAAAGTTGGAATTATAAACAATGTTTGATATCAAATCAGCATGACATGTATTCTAACCACTTGTTTCGAATGATTATGACTCTGTTTCATAAACACTAACAAAACAGTCCAATTCCAATTGTACTCATTAAAGCCAAACTGAATAGCACAAAAAACGAATAGCCTGTAGTTTCCCTGTCTGTCATTTTAAAAGACTAAACTAAAAAAGAACATTCTGAAAACATAGTGAGTCAATATCCTACACTGTCTCAGTGAATTAACGGACAGTGGTTTTGTTTGCCCACAATCTGTTTCTGTATACTAAAAATTACTGTGGACTTTTTACCTACTTATATCAAGTACTTAGCTCTCGAAACCTTTTAATCATCTGAGTATCACCAATGCAAAAACAGAACCCAGGTAAATCAAAGAAGAGGGGGTTCTTCTTTAAGCTTTTAGGAATTAGACATTACCATAGCAACAAGAGGCACTCTTTATAAGGCTTTAATACCTCTGCCTTATTTTCCATCGCAGCAGAGGCTTACAAAAGGCACACTCAAAGGCTTTGTTGGGAATTTTATGGTGTGTCAGCATAGCCATGGTGGGTGTTATAATGAAGTAATTTTAAATTTATACAGGAAAAATCAGAAGTGGAAAGCCACTTTTTAAGCAGTAACTCAATTCTGTGTTAAAGACACCCGTACTGCCCTCCTGTCACTAGAAGTATTGATATTTGAAAATAAAAAGAAATATTCATCATGCAAAATTCAAGTTTTTATAAAGTATATATATATTTACACACGTTATATATATGCAAATATCATAAATATTTGAAATTTACATGATGAATATTTGATATTTATGAATCATATACATATAATCTTTAGTCTTTATAATGGATTAATAATGGCATATATGTCATTCATTTTTAAAATAATTGTATAATTATTTTATATGTTAAGTACCCTTCTTTTTGTTTATTTTAGTACGCAAAATAATGTGTTTCATTTAACATTTTTATATAAGTACATCAGCACATTCTTATTGATCTCTGCCAAAGACCCTGACCCTATTTTGGTGGTCCTTACCCTTCCTCAAACCAAAATAGTCCCCATTCTGCTTTCATACTATGTATACTCTCATATCTTGTAAATTTGCTATCTTTCCCTCCCTAAGGAGTCTTCTTCATTCTTGATTGATGACCCTCTTTCTATATTATTTTTTACTTTTAAACTGCATATATTAAATGAATATATATATTCATATATAAGAAAAACAATATAGTAATACAGTATTTCTCTTTCATACTTTGGCATACTGTGTTTAAAAGTGATGTCTATTTTTACTCATTTACTTAGAAATATGATTTTTTTTCATATATGAATAAAATTCTATTGTGTGTTTATACCACGTTTTCTGTATCCATTTACCTTTTTATAGACATCTCAACTGGTTTCATTTTTTAGCTAGTCTTCAGAATATAGTTTTCTACTTTCTAAATGGGGACTCATGTGTTTCCATTATTTCCTCCAGTAACTCATATATATCTTTTATTTCATTGCCTCTCAAAGCAGAACAATCTTCCATATGAAATCCAGCTATGTTTAAGGACATTTAATTAATCAATATTCAGTGGATTTGCATGTTAATTAATTCAATGCAGTATTTATTCATCCATGTGTGTAAAAATGTTTAAAAACATCATATGTTCTGGAAGTTTTAACAAAGAACATGGGGAAAGTATGACTACATTGGTCTTATTAGCTCTGTGCCCTAACAATATTGTGATGTTAAATAAATTATATTGGGGCCGATAACTTTAAACACAATAGAATGTTCATTGGCTATTCTGACAGCATTCAAGAGGAGCATCTAATTCAGCCTAGGACATTAGAGCATCAAAAGTCATCATGCCTCGATCTTAAAGTGAATTACGACAGGTGAACATAATAATTTGAATAGCAGGGATCTGAAGGGAGACAAATACATTTTAAACAACTTATACTTCGTCTTCTGTTGACTGGTAATGACCCAGTAGCACACTCTCAGATTCAAGCTTTAGAGTCCTGAAAGAGCATCAAAGTAGCTCAGACAAGCAGAAATATGGGTGAATATTTCAATCACACAAAATAGGCCTAAATTGGATACAAAACTATGGATACACAAAGTATATCATGGATCATGGTTCCTAGATGCAGAAGAGGAGTGAGATATAAAGTGTTTCTAATAAGTACATTTGTTTCTAGAGTTCTCAGTCTTCCAAATGCTGTGACCCTTTCATACATTTCTTCATGCTGTCGTGACCCCCCAAACATAAAATTATATTTTAGTACTAAAAAAACTGTAATTTACTACTGTTATGAATTGTAATACACATATTTGATATGCTAACACGAAGGATTTGTGAGTCACATGTTGAGAACCAGACCAACGAAAACAGTGTCAACAGACACTGATGATTCCCTTATGACAAGGCTGATACATTCTAAAGCAATGAATGGGTTGTTTGTTGTAGATGGCTGTGTTACCAACAAGTTTGAGAATAACTCAAAAAGTAACAGTAACAGATGAAATTTACATACCAATATTTTTTGTAGAATTTCTGATAAAAGCTGGGTATTTAATGCTATCAGATCTGACAAAAACATGTCAGAGTTTGATGATATTTCATTCCCATTTATTCTGTAGCCTTATTCACACGATTTCTTCTTCTTGGTAAAGCATTATTTTAAATCATAGACATAAAGGTTCCACACATTTTCCTCTAAGAGCTATGCATAAGGATGTTTAAAACCCTTTAGTTTGGGTTATGAAAGCAGTCATTTTTGCATGCATACCTGTCATGGAAAGATAAACCTTTCCCCTTTTGTATTGTATGCTTTCATCTTCCTTGTTTCTTTCTTGAAGCACTTCCTTTTTTCCAGGTCCAATCTGCAGCCATTTTATTTCCATTCTATATTTGTGCCTACACTCAGTAACTGTTCTATGTTTTGCTTCAGTATAAGACATGACTTTCACCAAGAAATATTAAGAAACAGAATTAATACGACACAAAAACAGAATATTAAATAATTACTAAATTCTAAATATATTTGATATAAAACGGAAATGTGAAGATGCCACAAGCATATAAAAAGTTTGCCACCATTTTGAGTTATTAGAGTACCAGATAGTGGAGAATTCGTATAAAAATAGTTCTTCAAATTTTTAAATAAAAAAATTGCCTAACTTCTTGTATGTCTTAATCAGCTATTTTTGCTTAAAGCTTTCCTGTATTCTTTCTCATCAAGCACATAAAATTCCACGTTATTTAATTCTTATTGAGAAAGAATTTAATGTAACAATCCTCCTTAAACAAGCATAAGAGGATGCAATGGAATATCTTGTACTCTTTATTAGAAAATTTTTAACTATTTTTGACTTTATAGAAAATACAAGCCCCTAGTAATTTTATATAGAATAGCGACACCATTCTTTTGATATACTATCAAGATGTTATCTTCAGTAAACCACCTAATCAGCTCACAGTTTTTAACAAAATCAATATATCATACTTGCTTTATTAAGTTGTAAAAGAATCTCACAGGAGAGTGTTACTAAAAATTACAGATGACGTAAGCTTTTCACTTCATACCAAAAAATGGACAGTTGACACTACCATGAAAACCCCGCTACTTCTGACTTCTTTAATCATTTGTCAAGATATATTATGTCCTTTTCAATATGCTGGGGGTAAAGACTGTCATTAATCTATAAGTGAGGAAATAAATAACCATGTCAATGATGTGGTGCCTGAATGTTAATGCAAATTAATTTTTATTGTATCTTTCTTTTCGTTTTCCTATAGTTTTCTCCTGTTGTTCCCTTTGCAAAATAAAAAGTGAAGCTACATTGTAATGTTTAAATATACATATATAGCATCAGAATGTAGGCTATTGTGAAATTTTATGGGTGTGCTCAGAAAGACAGGCACTGACAATGCAGCATTTGGGCTGAGGTGGCATAGATTGGTATAAATGAGAGCACACCAGCTATAAATTCACCAGTGTTCATTTGCTAAAGGGACTGCTTTATGCATCTGCAAATAGGAAATAACAAAGCATCCAACTCTTTTTTATTTTTTTTAATTTATTTATTTATTAAGGATTTCTGCCTCCTCCCCGCCACCGCCTCCCATTTCCCCCCCCCTCCCCCGATCAAGTCCCTCTCCCTCATCAGCTTGAAGAGCAATCAGGGTTCCCTGACCTGTGGGAAGTCCAAGGACCGCCCACATCCATCCAGGTTTAGTAAGTTGAGCATCCAAACTGCCTAGGCTCCCCCAAAGCCAGTATGTGCAGTAGGATCAAGAACCCATTGCCACTGTTCTTGAGTTCTCAGTAGTCCTCATTGTCTGCTATGTAAGTCCGGTTTTATCCCATGCTTTTTCAGACCCAGGCTAGCTGGTCTTGGTGAATTCCCGAAAGATCATCTCCATTGTCTCAGTGTGTGGGTGTATCCCTCATGGTCCTGAGTTCCTTGCTCGTGCTCCCCCTCCTTCTGCTCCTGATTTGGACCTTGAGATTTCTGTCCGGTGCTCCAATGTGGGTCTCTGTCTCCTTTCATCGCCTGATGAAGGTTAATATTCAGGAAGATGCCTAAAAGACAAATAAAAACAGGGACCTTTAAAAGCTTTCTTTAGAAGCGTCAAACAGTCATTTTTAATTTTAGATGCTGTCCCTTTTGTTTGATGCAAAAGAAGATAACTTACAGTGGGTGTGAAATGCAATTGCATTTATACCACATATAATTTTATGTAAATTCACATTTATATATTGAGACTTTCATATAAGGGAGTCTATGGATTTTCTATTAGAAAACAGGTAAATATTTTAATTAGAGCTTGTGAGAATATTTTGTTTCCCTTCAAAGTTCAGATTAGTTTTCAAAACATAATGACATTAGCTTTGTTCTTCATTTAACACCTCAAAAAATTAACAATTTTATGAAAAAAAGTAGAAAATTCTGAGTCACAAAGTCTGATCTTACAAATAATTTTAAAGTGCTAATTAAAGAGTTTGTCCATGTCAAATGCTATTACTTCTTTCATATGGCTTGGCAAATCTAACATATATTATGTATTTGTCAGGAAAATGCATCTCATTATTTGTCAGAAGCATTTACAAAGTAAATAATGTACAAAATTAGGTTTGAAATCAAATATGCCTTGCTCCAAAATTTAGGCTATTTTGCAGTGGGTTGCATTTTCTGCAAGAGCAATTTTGTTTTTATTTTGAAACATATCAGCTCTTTTTTAAGCTAAATTAGGGGTGAGGTAACTGATTGCTTCAAATCTCATATTTACATCTTAGAAACAAGGTGAGAAAATTTTAAAACAAATATCGTATTTAAAGCCATAAGCTTCTTAATATCAGATTTACTATTCACACACTCTCTGCACACTATTTCTGTTATGGTTTAAGTTTTCCTTCCATCTTTGTATCTATATGATGATCATGTACAGTAACTGGAAAAATTTAGGCTTTTAAGAAATATTAAGTTTTTAAGTGGGAAGAGGGAGAGGTGTAAATGGCATAAATAGAGTTACCCATGTGTGACTTTTAAAACAGATATTTGTCATCTACTCTTCGATATTATGTACTTTTTTAGAAAATATTTCTTATGTCTGTGGAGGCTGTGCATTTCAACTTTTTTTTTTTTTTTTGATTTTCAAGACAGGGTTTCTCCATCGCTTTTTGGTTCCTGTCCTGAAACTAGCTCTTGTGTAGACCAAGCTGGCCTCGAACTCACAGAGATCCGCCTGCCTCTGCCTCCTGAGGGCTGGGATTAAAGGCATGGGCCACCACCGCCCGGCTATTTCAAACTTTTGGTGGTTATGTTTTGTATAACACACGATGGGAATGATGCAATAAGTAATGTATTATATGACTTGTCAAGCTAAATTAATGACCATCTATTTCTATAAAACACTTTATAGCAGACATTATTTTCAAAAAATAAGCATTTCAACTAACAAGGGGATTTTTTAAAGAATATATTTATATTTAAAATACTTTGTTTTTATTTTATTATAATGTAATTACATCATTTCCCCATCATATTCCCTCCACCCAAAACCTCCCGTATACTGGTTAACTATCCTTCACTACCTTGACCTGAACAGAATCTCTTGTGATGGAACACGTAGATAAGATACTGACGGTTTTACATTAACTAGTTTTGTTGTCTTATTCAAGTGAGTGGATTTTGAATTCCAGTTTCACCATTCGCTGAATCTATGAGCAAAATATCTTCTTTTTGTTAATTGAAATCTGAAACCATTAAAAGCGATTTGACTGGTTGAATAAAATTAAAATATACCTTGCACATAAGATGATAAATGAAGTTAACAATATGGATTTCATCAGGTTGAGAATAAAGCACATGTTACTTATGTTGTTTGAGACATGCTGAATATCTGACGATAACTCTTATTAAATGGCAGAGCACAAGGTATATTTGATTTTATTCCATGAATTCCCTAATTACATGTATTCATCAAACATCTACAAATTATTTATTACATACAAGACACTGTGACATCATATATGTTTACATGACCTCTCCCAGGAAGAAACTTACTGTTTGGAGAGAAAAAGGTGGGAGAGGAGATATATTCTTTAACTCAAAGACTGTCAATTTTTAACAGAAGGACTTTAAATGACACTCTTTAATCAACTGAGAACCATTAAAGATAAACATTTAAGGTAGTGACATTAACTGAGCTATCAGATATAGTACATGTGTTTGTTTGTGGAGTGAAGAATAATTGCAAAGTGTCAGTGACAGGCTATAGAAATATCATTTGTAAAATTCTTCAGAATATTAATATCATGAAACAGGAGATACAAAGGGAAGTTATGAAAAAATTCTTTTGAACTCTAGGCATAGAAGATACAGCAGAAACCATATACAAGTGGCCTCTTGTCCAAAGTTGTGGACCTAGGTTAATCCCAAAAGAATGATAACAAAATGACAAAAACAGAAGAGATAACATGTACACGAACATACCCACTCAACAGACATCATAATTAACTAATGGATATAGCAAATAAAAGGAAATTAGCACAACTGGAAAAAATAAAGTTCATTTCTAATGAGAAAAGCATAACTAACTAACTTGGATTTGTAAACTTCAGAAATCCATGTTATTATTTCTAGATATATTTTAATAAAATTTTATGCTTTCTACTTTTTTTGGAATATTTTTAGTTAATATTTTATATTTTTCAGATGACCTGTTTTCCATGAATTAATTACTCACAACTATATTTTCCAAAATGATATCAGTCTGAATTTTGAAAACTATTATACTTAATAACCATCAAAATTATGATGTTTATATTTTTAAAAAGCAGGATATTAAAAAAAAAATAAAAAAAAAAGCAGGATATTTTATGTATCTTTGTTTAGAATTGATTTTTGTACTTATACCTTGTTCTGTATTATCAGGATGCTCATGGAATTTTTCAAAATACTTGACTAGATTTTTATTTAATATTTTGACATAAAATTAATTTATTTCCTATGCCATACATTTATAATAATTTAATAAAAGGAGTTCAGATTTCATATTTTCAATACTTTGCTATAATTTCATAAGATCTGAAATCTTTAATTTCTGGAAAGTGTCCAAATGTTTGCTGTTAAAATTATAAAAGCTTGATGCTTTGATTATTTTAAATTCTTCTTGTCTGTCTAGAAATCCCATGATATAATAAAAATGTTTCAGAATTAAAAGAAAAAACTGTGTTTACCTTTCGAGATGATCAACAGTTTCTATTTTACATTGAATTTCTGGTAATTCAAAAATATATTAGTTCTAGATAGCTATGATGAATACAGAAGAGAATGATAATAGCATAAAAATAAATTTAAAGGCAAATATTGTAAATAATTAAGATTTTTATATTAAAAAGTGCAGCAGAGTTTATTTTTGAAATGGCAAATGGACAAGTAATATAATTCTGAAGGAAAAAGTAAAATCTCTATCATAGTATATACTGTAGTTAATGTCAGGTAAATTAAATATGTAACAATAATAACAAATTAAGAAAAATTTGGAGAAAACTTTATGTGAACGTTTATGTACCAATGCAGAGGAGATTGTTTATTATTTTAACAGTTATGGAAGAAATGCATGCTGTAAAAACGCTAATGCACATAACTATGTCCTTTGCATTAATAGGTGATTTAAATATACAAATGACTAACATTAAACTCAAGCATTTCAACATACCATAGTGTAAATTCTAATTTATCCTGTCATCTCTATGTCATATTTAAATGATGCATTTTTGTTTTAACAATTTGAAATAGAGCTTCTTTTTCTGCTTTTGACTGCCTTTTGTAGAAATTCCCCCAGCTGCCAGTCCAAATTTCTCACCCAGACTCAGGAACTCTCATCACCTATCCAACAGGGTATTAAGGCTGCCAAGTTGGCATCAACTCTCTTATTAGCTTCACGAAGACTTGAGACAGAAGCTGTCAACACTTCGTCGTTGGAATCTATGTGACTGTGAAGAAAGATCACAATTTAGTCAAAATAATCTTGTCCACTTATAGTTAAGAAAAGGGTGTTTTGCTAAAGAATATTGCTGTTTTTCTAGTGTTCACAAATATAAAGTGCTCAATTACTTGTGTTACTATTTCTGTTGGAACTTAATGCAGTGATTCTGACACAGCTGAGGAAGAGGGAAAAACAGTGATTTCCCTTCTAAGAGGATTTAATAAATAAAGAATATGTAACCAATAACAAGTAAAGCAGTCATTGCCACTATTTGTGGCAATTGTTATACAAATATCAATAAGAAAATCTCACAATTTTCCTATTTTAAAAATAAGAGCTATAAAACAAATTTAGTTCTATGTTGTTTTATATATCTTATATATACAGCTTGAGAATATTGTCAAAATTGATAAGTCATTTTAATCAAATTATAAATTATTAAATATGGGGCCTTTATAGGGAGAGAAAAGATAATTATTACTTTTGAATAAGCATTTGGAATTCATACTCCCTTAGTATTCTCATCAGTAAAAATTGAATTTTCTCATCTGTTTCAGGGATATTTAATTAAAGGGAAGTACCTGAATGACAGTGGTTAGAACTTTATTTTACAAGAATGCTAATTTTCTACAATTATTAAAAATGTCCCTTGATAAATGGCTCTGGGATCACATAATGTTGAAAAATAGCAAAGTAATTCAGTCAAATTTAATGAATACCTGAAAGTCTTAGAACCATATACTTCCCCATTGTCCATCCTGAGGCTTCTAATAATATTCATAACATTTATCTTGTCAAACAAGTGTTTGAACACAAAACTCCATCTGCACATAGTATCCATAAATATTTATTTAGAACCTCATATTATATAGAATAGAATTTTTAAACTGGTGCTATAAGACATTGGATGTGAGGTATAAAAATCTATTTTTGTGTTAATATGGCAGCTGCTGTTAACTCTGACAAATAACAATAACACTTATTAAGGACACTTTGTTGAAGATACAAAGTTGAATGAGTCTGTAAGCAGGATTCTGTTATGCTACAGCTATATACTACGGTTTATAAATAACATTTCATAAATAAACACATATAAACATAAATGAGTTAAAACAATTACTTCTTAGACTTCAGTGATATTTTGAATTTTATTTTTGGGTAATATTTCTGGAGGCTAAAATGGAAGTACAGGTCTGCAATCCAAACTGCTTGGAAGACAGTTCAGGGGAAACACAAGCCCAAGGCTTCCTTGAAGACACTAAGTTCACACTTAGCCTGCAAAAGTTAGTGAGAGGCTATCTCAAGATAAAATGAAAAGAAAAATAAACAAATAAGAATAAGTACATTTATCATTTTACAAACTTTATTGTTGGCAAAATCAGTCCTTTTTAGAGAGTTTTCAATGGTAAAGTGACTTCTAATTTTTTATTACATTCTCTTATAGAAGTCCCATTGTACTAAAAATGTAGTTATTTAAACATATAAATTGTTTCCCCTTTATTGATATGAAAAGGAATTTGTATCTTAATCAAGTAGTGTTTTTATTGTTTGTAGAGTGATTACTACAGTAGTGTTCTTTTGATTTTTGTGTGTGCTCCAAATGAAGAATAATATTTCACAGTGTAATGATAGTATGTTACTGTGGTTACCAAGTTAGAAAAATACAGACATTAACTCGAAGGGATTTTACCTTGAGGGTTTGTGAGTTACAAAGTAACTATATTTCAATTTTCATAAGTTTATATGTCATTGTAGTCCACTCATCTGTCTCCTCATATTTCCAGCCAGATATGTATGTGTGTGTGTATATATAGGTTAATAATATATCAAATAAATATCTTGATTATTTACCGTACCCTACCAATACATAAAATGTAAAGAGAGACTGTGCTTTGCTTTCCCAACTGCCTAGACATGAATAATCACACAGAAATTATATTAAGTACAATACTGTTTGGCCTATTAGTTTAGGTTTATTCCAAGCTAGCTCTTATATCTTAAATGAACCCATTTCTATTGTTTTATATTTTACCACGAGGCTTTAGTTTGTTATCTCTTTCTTCTTGGGCAGCTACAGGGCATCATTCTCCTTTGGTAGCTATATGGCATCTCCCTAACTCCATCTTCTTTCTCCTTGCATTCGTAGTAAGGAGGAGCAGTCTGCATCCCACCACCTGGCTAGCTTAACCTCACAAAATAACCACACAGAAAACTGTATTAATTAAATTACTGCCTGGCCATTAGCTCTAATTTCTTATTGGCCAACTCTTAATTTTGATCTAACACATTTCACCATGAGGTCTTGGCTTACCGTGAAAGATTCTAACCAGCATCAGTCTCAAGCAGGAGAATCATGATGTCTGCCACATTGCCCTTCTTCCCAGAATCCAATTCTGTCTTCCCTGCCTAAGTTCTTCCCTATCAAAATGCCAAGGCAATTTCTTTATTCAACCAATAAAAGCGACACAAATACAGAAGGACCCCCTACACCATGCATTCAGTTTAGTTTTTCCACCTACCTATACTTTGCCCTGCCATAGACCCACACAGGGTCTTTACTAATCAACATTAGAAAAGCATTTTTATAGCATACATAGCATACAGATACAAATCCCACATCATCTCTCCTTTTTTGTCTAAATAAAGAGGAAAGTTTTAACTTTAACATAGTAAACTTACATATAACAAGGTAGGTATCAAGCAAGAATTACAGTTATATTTCTTTGAGTCTAAAGATTCATAACTAATTTATCTTTTATCATAACTAAGAAAAACTATAACTCTGTCTGTGTTTAAGTCCATCTTCAGCCTTCAGGCTCATAGTAGCTAACAGACTAAGCAGGAAATTTGAAAGATGGTTTTGCCTATGTTGGCAGTTTGTCCGTGACTTTCTTCTGTATCCTGTAGAATGTCTGGCAGACTCTTTCATGAAGCAGGAACGCTGAAGGGCTATCTCACTTTATTTATACAAATTCAGCACTCATTTTTATGTGGGTCCTGCAGGTCCAGTTTATACAACATAGCATCAAGCAGTTCAGGAAAGAGCAGTTTCTTGCCCAAATGGCTAGTTTCATTATATTGAAGGCAAATTTCATAATGAATTTCTTCAATGCCCATCAAACTGTCTAAAATAATTGGTGCTGCCAGAAGCTGACATGTCTTACTGTCTGAGATAAGTATAAGTTCTTAAAACATTTGATATGCCATATCCTATATATCTTTGAAGTGTGGAAGATTACCTTTCTAACTGAAATATATCTCTATATAACTCAAAAACCTAACTAGCATAATTAAAAGCTTAATTATTACCAAAACTATCTATTAATCTTTATTTCTAAACTATACATTGTATTTTTAAATGAAGTACAAAAACAATATCTTAAATAAGAATAGGCATATTCTTATTAAAGTTATTATTAGAACATATACACAGTGTAACAAAATCAAACTTAAATTTTTATCAGTAGACTAAGATCTATACCAATGCATACCATATCCCCCATACTTTTTCTTTAGAAATTGACTGTGACCATAATCATTCATAACCAACCCGTTTAAAAGGAAAATAAATATTTATAAACAACCATTTTGGAACTTGGGCATAGTTTTCTCCAAACTGCTTCCTGTTCTTTGATGGGCAAAGTATTTTTAAGGTCCATGGAGATCTTTCAAGGTATCTTGTTCAATCACCACATTATCCTGGAAGGAATCCACAGGTTCCCATCCTCTGTGGGAACAAAAGAAAACGTCTTTTCCAAGTAACATGGCCTTAGAATCAAATTTTGAAGGCAAGATACCTTTAAAATATATGCTGGTTTAGCTTAGCAACACCCACAATAAAGTGTCTCTCTGCAGTTAGCTCATTAACAGTCAAAAATTCAAAGAAAACACAATAATATACATAGTCCATATTCTCTGTGTATTTTTTTGTCTTTACATTGTTTTTAATGTTACTTTTATTGTCTCTTTAAAGACTTTTATTTTTTAATCATTTTTATAACTGTTTATACTCATTTATTTTCTTAAGTCTATGTCCATTTTCTAAACACACTATGACCCATTCAGAGGTTTATTTCTGTCTAAATCTGTATTTATTGTATATCTATAATCCTTTTTTGATCACTGTTGTAAACTGTTAAGCAGGCATGACTATGACCAGAGGGGCCTCTTTCACAGATGGTTCCCACCTTGCTTAGCTTTCCAATATGGCAGAGGCCAATATACCTTCAGCTCTGGGAGCCCTGTTTACCACTCCAAGTCTGGGTAACAGTTGGTCCATGTCGCCACCAAGTAATTTGCAGCACATGGTCCACAAACCCCATTCAAGGAGCACTTTCCTAAAAATCCAGAGCCATTTATGCAACCAGTATGAAACGGGAAGCTGTTTCTTAAAGAACTCAAGCAGTTTTGTTGCTAATGCTGAGTCAGGAAGCCTTCTGTTAAAGGAGCCACACCTCTGCTCGCCACCAGAAAATAAAGCCTATCTGAGAAACAAACAACCAAACAACAATGCAGTTACCAAGAAACTGCACTTGGATCCCATTTTTGTGGGCCTAGAAGCCCTCTTTTTTTATTCTAAGAAAAGCTTTTCTAGGTCTTATGTGGATTCATGCCCTACAGTGGGCACCATTTGTAAATGGAAACTGCACTTTATTTTGCCAGCCACTCAGACAAGAATAATCACAAAGAAGCTGTATTAACTACAATGGTGTTTGGCCTATTAGCTTAAGCAGATTCCTAGCTGGCTCTTATATCTTAAATCTACCCATTTCTATTATTTAATATTTTTGCACGAAGTTTGTGGTTTGTTACCTCTTACTAGTTGGATGGGTACATGGCATCTTTCTCCTTTGGTAGCTACATGGTGTCTCCCTGACTCTGCCTTTTTTCTCCTTACATTTAGTTTAATTCTGCCCTGCCATAGACGAAAGAAGCTTCTTTATTAACCAATGGTAATAAAGCATATTCATAGAATCCAGAGGGAAATCCCACATTAACAAAATACAAATGTACTTGTCTGGTTGTCTTTAATTTAGTGGTTTATAAAATTGTTTTAACATTGATGCTCTTCTCATGGCTCAATGTATTCTCCATCAGTAATGTCCCCTTTAATCAATGTCATTGACATCCATTTCAAGATATCCATGGAAATTTTGAAGTTAGAATGCTGAGTCACTATATGGATAAATGAAATTGAGTTATTTATATAGTCAAAACCCTTCGTTATTAGGTTAATATAAGAAAAGTTATATTATAGTACATTGAAATAAACTTTGAATTCAATGTACAAATACATTTTAAACTAATCTCTCTTTGTGCTATAATATTCCTTCCATGTTGGTTCCTTTAACAGAGTTCTAAGTCTTGTAAAATTTTTCCTTGATTCTTGTATATTTTCTCCTTTCAATTTTTCAAAAGAGAAATAAATAATGTGACTGTGCTGAAGTATTTATACAGAATCTGGTCTGTATTTTTTTGTCTGCATCTTTAAGAGTTGACTCACCCACAGTAATGTAACACCAATTTGATTCAGTGACTCACTTTAATTCATGTTTTTCAACATTTTCATTTCAGTTTTAATATAAACAACCTTAGATTTACAGTCAGAGTCTGTTCTTTTGTCTAATTTGTAATTGTATAATTATATTAGGCAATAAATTAGTAAACAAAGGTTTTAGAAAAAGCACATCAGACTGTAGACACTGGTCAAGGGAGAATGCAAAATGTTAAGAGAGTACGCATGCATTTTAGTTCAGGGAAGTACCATTTTTTTTCTTTTTTTTATTGAGAAAAGGAAAAAAAAAACAAGTTTCCACCTCCTCCCAGCCTCCCATTTCCCTCCCCCTCCTCCCAGCCTTCTCCCCCTCCTCCCACTCCTCTCCCCCTCCCTCTCCAGTCCAATGGGCAGTCAGGGTTCCCTGCCCTGTAGTACACGATCCTTAGTAAGTACTCTCCTTTCCCAGTCACCTTCATTTAATCATTGCTTTCTGCCTGAATGAGTTCTTTCCTTCTTCCCTGAGGGCCCTTTCTTGAGGAGAAAGCTTACTTCCTGTTTTGTCTAGGAAGGTAAACATTTTCTACACGGATCAAGCAAAGGAGAGGTAGAAAGTTACCTCAACATTGCTTCTCTACTTTCTCTATGTTCCAGGTTTTATATTGTAAAATTTATGCAAAATTATTTCACAGGCTAATACTTAGTTTAGAGAATATACCTTATAAATATCATTAACAATAACATGCTTGAGAGTGACCCTAGAAGTTACAGTCTCGGTAAGATTCTCAAAGTATTCCACTGGACACCAACAAAAACAATATGAAAAGATTAAAGTTTGTGAATTGTGGTGTCTTAAGGATCTACCTTTCCATCATAATTTGTATATTGGCAGCCAAGACACACATGAATGCACTGTAAACATAGACCAGAGACAAAGAACTTGCCTAGAATGTGCAGGGAAGTAGGTTCCTTCCTCAGTACTGCAAACAAAAAATTAAATAAGAAAACTGTAAACAATTATCACAAACCTCTATGACAATGACTTTTGGGGTGTTAGGGTACAGATAAATCATTCTATTTTTTTTTTTGCTTTTGTCAAATTAGAACCTTCCACAGGTCATTCCAGTCAGTGTTCAACAAAGTTCTGTATGCTAGTGGAATAAATAAATGAAATAGAGCATAGTGCTGAAAATGATTTTCTAAATGATAAATGTTTTCTTCCATATATAAGTATGTGTCCTTTATTCTCAGATAGATTCTTCCTTAACACGTACAGTAAGTGCAGAAACTGAAAACACACCTTCTGATAGAAATCTGCATAGGAAAGGAGGTGATCAATAGTTGTCAGGCACCCAGCTTCTCCTGGCTAGTTCCTGGCTCTTCCTTCTGGAACTAGAAATGTTTTCTTACTTGAAATACTTGATTATTAAAAAATTGTAGTATGTAAAGTTCTCCTGGAAACTAGATTTTGTTAGGGTGAGACATGACTGAAGATTCTGTATTTCAAATGAGCTTCCTGGTGCTACTGCTGCTGCTGCTAAACCAGGGATCACAGTCCACATATTGAATTTAGGTCATGTGTATCCACTAGTTTTTACTAGCCACATTTATTAGATTTTTTTGTTTGTTTTTTGTTTTTCGAGACAGGGTTTCTCTGTGGTTTTGGAGCCTGTCCTGGAACTAGCTCTTGTAGACCTGGCTGGTCTCGAACTCACAGAGATCTGCCTGCCTCTGCCTCCCAAGTGCTGGGAATAAAGGCGTGTGCTTTTTTTTGTTGTTTTTTTGCACACTTATTAGATTTACAATTTTATACTTGTCCACATTTCCCTATATACGTCTGCGAAGTTTATTTATTAGCATCAACTTAATTTTCTCACTAACAGAAAGAAAGAAAAGAAAAAAAACCTTACAATTACTTGAAAATGTTGACATGATATGCAAGGTATGTGCACTGTGGTCTTGGTATAATTTATGATACCAATAAATGAGTATGGTAACAAAATAATCTAAATCTAAACTTTCTCCATGCCAGGATTACTCAGAAAATGACAGCAGCATACAAGCACTAGAATCATTTGTTAATTGCTCTATATGAGTAGTTTGTATGTATGTACAAACATAATGGTTGTGGTGGAATTTTTCCCATTCAATGCCTTATCCTTGGTGTGGCTTTATAGACTTTTTTAAATTTTATTTTTTTTAGTGATGTGTGAGATTTTGACAAAATTTTGAGAGTGTATATATACTTCTTTGAAAGGAATGTGTTCCCATGTTTCCTCAAAAAACAAATATTTTAGTGAATGTTGTTGCTGTGATTGTCTTTGTGCATCCCATTGAATGCCTGTACCCTTCGGTACAAGCATAAGTTATTTTTTACATATTTGAATATATTTCAGTGAAATTCATGAACCAAGTCAGGATGGTATTGTTATATTTCAAAGTCTTATGAGATAATTTATTTTCACCTACATTCACATAGTCTTTATATTTGGTTTGCATATTTACCTTAACTTTCATTTAACAATGTTTGCTGAGCCTTATGCAAGAGATAACATGTTCTAAACATACAGATACATTATGAATATCCAGAAGAGTTTTTCCTCTTTCAAAGGGCTTAGATAATAGGTTTTGTCAATCTGTACAAGGAAATGAATGGCAAAGTGTGAGGTTTAAAAATAATGATATATGTCTTGAAAGTATGTTCAAGATTCACTACTAGTTTTTTTCTTCATTTATAGATCTGATAGAAAGAAAATATATAAAATATATAAGTTATGCAATAAATAGACAGTATGCTAAAGAAGAGAATGATGATGAATGTATAAAACATTACATAGTTTCTCATTATAGTTTGTTTCATGTACAGTAAATGGGTAACTACTATCACAATATAACATTAATCTAAGCTTTGAGTTCCTATTGCCTTACACGAAAAGAAAATTTACATATGATTCCTCAAGGGAATGGTATAAGTAAGTGATTTCGAGTTGGTCTCCTGTGGAATGGTATCTAAGAGAAGAGTGTACAGAAAAGAGAAGTGGCATCACTTGACATGTAGACTTTCCAGAGAGATCAAAAATCAAACCTAAATTGTACTTTCTTACAGTGATTATGAAATTCACCTTCTCCAAAAAAGAGTTATGAGTTTTAATTGTATCATTTAAACTCATTAATGTTTATTCCTAAAAATAGAAAGTAAAGCACATGTATATACAAATTAATATATACATGAATACATTTCACATCTCTTTATGACTGTAATTTAAATACTGATTTTTTGAATGAGAAAACTTTTATTGAATACAATTTTGTCAGCATCAATTGTATTCCTTTTCCCTTTCAAAGTTTTAGGTGTACTGTTCAGTATGCATAAACATCCACATATTAGGTTATTAACATAAAAGACAATAAATTAAAGAACACAACTGCTTATTACTTGAAGAATAATATGGGAATTATATCTACAATCAATGTTTTGATAGTAAACAAAAGAAACATGCCTTCGGAATACTTTAACTTACAGTTAAAAATTGCCTCATAGGATTAACATTTGTCCTGGTATAAGTATGTATAGGGTAAAATATTTTACCTGGCTTTAATACAACTGTCTGTCCTCACCCCTAAAGCAGTTAGTGTGAGGTGCAATGTTTAAAAGAAAAACCAAGTAGCATTAGCATGCTTGATTTCAGAAACCAAGTATATTTGTGACAGTGCATGCAATACATGCCTATCATTGGTACCAGAGCTACCAGAGTTAGACCCTCAATTTCCTTCTCACATTTGGGAAAACCCTTCTCCCATTATATTGATTACTTTCCTCACGTATGTGACCAAATGTTGAACAGAAAAAAAAAAAAAAACTAAACGGAGGAAATACTTATTTTGTCTCATGGATTAAGACTATTAAGTTGACCATGGTAAGTAAAGCAGTGTGCTTCTTGGTAAACAGAAAAAAGAGGGCCTTCTAGGAACCAGGCAAGGCTGGCAGTATAATCTCCAAGTTATACTTACTAAAGTAGCGTGAGCTGAATCACAGTGACTTATTTTCTGCAGCTAATTCCCACCTCCTAACATTTCAACCACTTCCCAAGATAGAGTCACCAGACTGAAAACAACAGAGTATGAGCCAATCGGACACATTTCATTTTCAAACCATGACAGTAATCTTCAAATTATATTCATTTGATGTACTATTCAAAATTCCCTACCCTCTCTCCCTCCCACCCTTCTTTCCTTTTCTCTTCTTTCAGGGCTTTAAATTCTAAGTTAAGGCCTCCTAGAGCTCTTTGCATACTTGTTTATCTTGAAGATTTTCTTCTTTTATTAGAAGGTCCAAGATTTACATAGACTCAATCATAGGAATTGTTACATCTTAACAATACAATAGAAACATTTCCCTATACATGACTTCTCTTCACTTGTGTAAAATGTACTTATTGACCCCAGGTCTTTTCTTTTATCTAGTGCAACATGACCAAGCCAGAACTCCAATAGCTTTCAGTAGCCTGGCTCAGCTATAAATGCAAACTCTCCTGAAATTTATTAAAGGAAAAATAGCTAATTAAAAATGAATGTAAATCTCCGCCATGGGATCATAAAACTAAGTCTTTTAAAATGTTGCGTTGTGGGCCTTAATGAGTTTTTCTTTATTTCATCTCAGTCTTTCTTTAGTTTTGGTGATAGGGTTATCAAAGGCAGCGAGCCCAGATAGGTGTCTTGTAAACTTTTAAGCTGGATACCTGTCTCAGGGGAGCTCAGAGGGTATCATATTTTAAGTGTCATTGTTCTGGAGCTTGGAGTGTTTCTGCTGACAGATATCTCCCCTGGGTTATAACAATGTGACAGTGTTAAGCTTATATCATGAGCTGACTTAGACAAAGCATCTAATTACAATAATATCCAGATGGAAGTTGAAAGACGTTTCCATTTTTAATATCTGAGGAGTTTGTTTGTATGGAAATTATTTAAAAGGTACTAGTGATGAGTCTCCCAGTTTTAGTTAAAAAAGGGAAAACAAAAAATAAAATAAAACAGAAGGAAATCATTGCTCTATGATTTCCCTGTAATGATTAATATGTGGCCAATCTCAGAGAATCCTTTGGCCTCTGGACCAACATCAATCATACTGTTTTGTGTTTGCAGATATTATTTCTATGGATTAATAGAAAATACTTGCCAAAATTGCCTTGCTAATTTTACAGCACATTCTAAGGGACTCTATAGACAGCACTATCCACATATACTAGTTTTTTTTGTTTTTTTTGTTTTTTTTTTTTTTAAACAGGGACAAAGCAAAATAAGTCTAGAGTCTTGTTAACAAAGTAGAAATTTTACAGCACATTCTAAGGGACTCTATAGACAGCACTATCCACATATACTAGTTTTTTTGTTTTTTTTTTTTTTTTTTTTTTTTAAACAGGGACAAAGCAAAATAAGTCTAGAGTCTTGTTAACAAAGTAGAAATTTAACTGTGGTAATGAACTCTACTCTTTTTCATGTCTAGATAGATTCATTGCTTTTTCTAATGTTTTATGTTGTACTTATGTTTTGTACTTGTACTTATGTTTTTCCAGTTTACAATGGACTGTGGGTTTTTACAGTTGTGTGTATATGATAAATAAAAATACTTAAGTTTTTTTTAACATAGGTATTACTTTACCCTCTAGAGGCTGCTCAATATAAAGACCATTCAGTGTTAAAAGATTGATAGTGGTAGATGAAACCACAGCAGGAAATGTTGAATAATACAAAGAACTTAATTTCTCTTTTTTCACAGTGTATTACATTGTAATAAAACAGTAAGGTTCGAAACATCTCACTGTGACTATTAATACCGAGTAGAAGTTAACACTCTATATTTGGACAGTTTTCACTATTAAGAGACTCTGTATTTTCAATCCTGTTTACATTCCAATGGACATTTTAACTCATGTAAGCTCTCAAAAATGATAGACATCAGTCTAATAGCAATATAATCTAATACAAGTTTCTTTTCTGGGAAGTTGTTTAATCACTAAATGAAAATATTCTTATTGAGTGTATTTTCCTTTTCTATGCACATACTTATAACTATATTGTAAATCCTTAGGCTAGGGCAGAGATAAAGTGTATGCTTTCCAAACATGAGGACCTGCATTTGAATCACTAGCATCTACGTGAAAATCATGAACAAGGTCCTGGTCATCTGTAACCCTTGGGCACAGGTCCAAAAGAGGAAGGCAGACAGATTCCTAGGGTTTGCTGCCCAGCCAGTCTAGCCACTTTAGTGCATGATTGAGTGAATGGTTCAGTACACTCATTGTCCAACTATGACCTCCACACAAATTGTCTCAATCCTCCCCTGTTCTCCACAGGACATAAGACAGTTGAAATTGTCTTTGCTTTTCATAAGATGTCTAATAGCCTTTTACTATTTTGTAGTTCAGCTTGCTCCTAAATTTCAATTTTCCTGTAATCATTTTAAATAATCATAATATATCATATATTATTTGCTGTTTTATCCTCAAAATGTAATTTTTATGGTTAAGGTCTGAGGAAAGGAGTGGACGGTGCTTAACAAATCATCCCATTTTGTAGATAATAATATCAAGTCTTAAGCCAATCACCTTACATAGGAACAGAGAACTGATACAGTCATGAATTATGTTGCTTGATTCAAATATACTAGTAATTCTTTCCTCCAGTTTCAGTTCCAGTGTTGATTATTTGCCGCATACTTAGTGAATACTGCCAGTTACATAAGTTATGTCATTGGAATCTCTGTCCTCCAACATTTGAACATGGCAGTTACAGCTTCATTGATTCTGATTATCTGACTATAGAGGAAGACTTGCTATTGGCAAAAGGAAACTCTTCTCATTTACAGGGTAGACAAGAATGAATGAATCAAGTAAAAATCACCACTGTTCTGACTTACCAATTGCTTTCATTTAAAGACAAGGGGTAAAACCACATTGAACTGGAGAGGGCAAGAATCCCAGTATGGTTAAGCCATACTGATGTGGATATAGCACATACTGTTGGATGGTTGGGTCTGGGAGTAACACTGCATGGTCTGCAAATTCTCTTCATCTTCACAGAGTCTGAGTCCCTTGTAATTGCTATTTCGATGCTAATACGGTTGAATAGAAAATAAAAACCCACTTGTTTACTTTTTAGAATGTCTTTTATTTCAGATGCATTCTTAGTCAGTGAAAAGGGATGTTGCACACAAAAGCTTATTTCTACATGATGTGTTAATGAAGAATGACAGTACAAAAGCAAACAAAGAAAGCGAGTTACACAGTGAAATTATTTCAAGCCAAACCACAGCTGTTTGAAGAATGACAATATGATACCTTAGAACTGCCACTATTCGTAATTAATTGACTTTACAGGTTTTTAGAAAGTCACTGGTATGTCTTGTACTTAGGGCTAAAATGCACAATAACTGTCGATAGCAATGCTACAACACAGATCTCACATTGTCAAATGTTGCTATGGATGAAGAGTTCTCATTTGCTCTGGATCTATTAAGATGAACCACTTGATAGTTACAGATGCATTTATTTCAGGCACTTTCAGATGGCACGAGCATTTAGTTCTAAAAGTTTCTGATAGAAATGAAAAATTCAAGATGAAAGCTAAGTTAGCTAATCTTTTAAAAACCTAGATCAGACATGAACGGTAAATAATGAACACTTAATGTTACCTGTGGCCATAGAGCTTGACTAATGTTTAATGTAGGCAATCTCTTTAACCTTTCCAACACTAAATTGAACTTTTGTTAAAGCTTTCTCACTTCACTTAACTGGGCATATCCTTTGAGTTTTTCTTCTTAAAAAGTTTACACAGTAAGTCCTGGTTTGTATATTTATTATATTCCACTCTTACACTATAACTTTGCAAATAATTATATATGGATCTTTTTCATTCACTTTATTTCTTCTTTTGAACCTACTTCCTATGAAATTTTGATTTCCCATGAGCTAAGGAATCCTGTACATTTAGCTTCATTAGTTTATGTCATCAGTCTCTAGCATGTGCCTGCCTTCTGTTTATATCTTATTATATGAAAGAAGAAATTGATGATGAATGAATTAAATTGATAATATAGTTTCATGTAATGCTCAGTATACAGTAAACTAGTCTAGACAAGTTGTTTCATGGTTTGAATTAAAATTACTATCCAATTATTTTCTGAATAATGGTGCTAGAATTCCTAGGAAAACATTTTTTTTTAGTATCTTATTCCAAAGCTTTGACTCACCCATAATTTAGTTCAGTAACAAATACCTAAACTCTCTGAGTGTAGCTATCAGATGCTAATTATTAGTTCTCTGGTGTGCAGAAAGACATTCCCAGGTTTTTACATATGCTTCTCAATATGATTCCAATTGTAGTAAACTAATCTTTTATTTTATTTACTCTCAAGCAACTTACTGTATTTGTTGAGGATCTACATCACCTCTTATATATCCTTAACATTTTTCATATCTAACCAATTTCAACATTGCTGTTTTTTTAAATTGTTGTGCCATATATTATATAGCAACCAGAGTTCCCCCCCCTTTCTCAGCTCCAATACCTCCCTGCACCTCCCCCCCCCCAAGATCCTTTGATTCCATTCAGAAAAGGGCAAGCCTCCCAAGGATATCAACCAAACACAGCATATCACTTTACAATAAGACTAGGAATATATAACTTTTAGTGTAAAACTATAGGATAAATGATAATAACACCAAACAAGAACAGTATGAAAGGTGTTAACTTAGTAGATAGTGTCTGTGGAGATACATAAAATGTATAATATATGAATAGTAACGCTATGTGTTATATGCCAATAATTTTAAATAGTAATTCTATCCCAACCAATTCTTAAATTACACATATTTGGTGTTACATGAGAGAATGCTGTCAATAGTATTAACTTAAGAACATTTGAAAAACACACAGGAATTATTTTTTCTTTCTGTGTATCATCAAAATAAAATGCCTAATACTAGAGATGATGCAGAGGCAGGCAGTTCTCTGTGTTCAAAGCCAGCCTCTTCTACAAAGTGAGTTCCAGGACAGCCAGGTCTACATAGAGAAACCCTGTCTCAAAAAACAACAAAAAATGATACAATGTTCACATCAAATGAATTTATTTATTTTTAATTTATTACATTCATTTAGTGTGTGATGAATAGTACATGTTACATCCTGCATGTAATTGTCAGAGGAAACCTTGCAGGAGATATTCATTCCTTTCCCATTGTGCGTCCAAGGGATCAAACTCAGGTTATCAGGGTGGTATGTAAATGCCTTTATCTACAGAGTCAGCAAACTGACCCTCTATAATTTTACTATGGCTTCTAAGTGTTGTGCTGTTCTATTTATATGGGTTAATTTTAACCCCGTTAAAGGAATATTATAATATTAATATAATTCAATAATGTCCAAAACACTTTTTAGAAGAATCAGAAATACAGAATACTCATAAAGAATATAGTTTTTATCCAATTATTAGCATTAGAACCATGCACTCTCAATAGAATTAACAAAACATATTGAATAGTATTTAGTTAATACTTTTTCCTTAACATAACATTGGGTATAATTAGTTAAAAAATAATCATTTCATTCAGTAGGATAAATATGTCCTATACAATTGAAAATACAGATATGGCTGGTGCATTTGGAGCAACAATTTTATTCCTATTTATTTGCTTTCAAATTACAAAATTACTAACATTTGTAGGACCATAATCATTGAAAGTTGTCTGAATGATTAAGATGACAAAAATGACAGAACTGACATTGTACATACTTTATGTTTAAAGATTCATTGATTATACAAACAAGGTACATGACTAATGAATCATTACTCTACTATATTGACATGCTTACAGATAGGAAATTGGTATTCTAATTTAGATACTTGTCCATGACTCCCCTTGTCTATTTTAGGATAGATTTAACCTTAACATAAATTACTTTGAGAAAGTTTGAAGAAATCAATTTGAGTAAATAATTGAGATATAATATGGAATTAATTGTTTACATAAAGAAGTTTATCTAAAAGAATCATTTACTGCTTTATCTTAAAATTATATCTAGATATTTTTATTTTTAATCTAGAAGATAATATGGCGATAAATTATCTGTCCTTCTATGTTATAAATTGCAGCTTTTGGTACATTTGGTGTTGTATTAGAGTCTGAGTGTCCAGATACTTTAATATGGATAGAACCACAACTTTGATCAGTCTCTAATTATGATCATTATTTTTATATGTTTTCAGTCTTATTGCTAAGGATAACTAATATTATTGAAACTTTCTATTATTTTTTATAGATCCTGAATCTTTGTGACAGAAAGAGAGATCTCTTGGTATACATTAATGTGTATGACTTATTTGTGATAATCAGTGTATATACTATTGACATATAAAAAGTAGATGTCATGTACTGTTGTGTACATTTTTTCATGGTTACATTTATCTCAATACTTTGTATCAATAACCTATGAACTAACTAATTTAATTACAGTATTCAATATTAAATATCGTATTGTAATGCTGTTGACTATTATTAACAAAGGAGTAATTCTAATAAGTCATTGTATAATGCAAAATTTCACATGCACCAAATATTTTTCTTCTTTTTTATCTATGCACTAGCTATTAAATTTTATACACAGAAAAGAATTTCATAGCAGTCATGATAATTTGATCTAGCATTATTGAGGCTATGAGAGAATATCAAAATTCTATACAAATTATCAGAGCATTTTGTCTTATTAAATAAAGTAATGCTAACTAATTAACCCTTTCAAAACAAGTAGGATATGCATCCACATATGTGCATGGTAATGTGAGAAGATGTGGCTTTTTGGTTTGAGAATGTTAATTGTATTTCCGAAAGTTACGCCCAGGGGTCAATTTCTATCTTGGCGGCACGACACACATTCGGACAATTAAAGTATCAAAGGAATCTCATTTTATTTCTTCATCATTATGTCTAAGTAAATTGATGGCTCATTACTAAGATGTCTTCAGGTTCCAATAATTAAAATAAAAATGATGATCTCATCATGATAATCATATTGCACATTTATCCATTTCTCTTTTGATTTACAACTTATTTTTTACTTAATGTGGCTTACACAAATCTCTTAGGCTAATGGATTTGTGAGTCTTTGTTAATATTTACTAATGGAGTACAAGTGTAGCAGTATAATCTGATGAAGTATTGAAGTCAGAATCTTGGGAGTGAATTGGGATGCTTTGACGCATACCATATTTATTAAAGCTGTTTTCAAAATGATTCACATTAATTCTGTTTTTCGTCTCAGAAACGCTCATTATTAGTGACTTAGAGTTGAACAGGTATGAGAATAGCAGTAAAACCAAGTAGAAATAGTCAAAGTACTTAAAGATTGTAACAATATTGGTAGTTCCCTGAAATTTTTAAAACTTCTCTATTTTGCTTTGGTATGATAATTAGACATTTGTATTGATCATAGATACATAGATAGACAGACAGACATACAGATAGATATGTCTTGTGTCTATTAAGTTTATTTGGTATATAAACAATGACCAAAATAATAATATCGAAATATGTCAGAAACCAACATTCACAAACATTAATGGGTAGGTAAAATTTCACATTTCTGAATAAAATGCCTACTTGGGTGAAAACATTAAGAAATGTCATTCTTTTTTAATAAATTTATTTATAAATTTTACACCCAGCTGCAGTTTCCCCTCCCTCCCATCCTCCTAGTCCCTCTCTCCACCCCCTCTGTTCCCACCCCCAATCCTCTACCCCTTTGTTTGTGTTTAAGAAAGGCAGGTATCCCAAGAGTGTCAACAAAGCATGGCTTATCAAGTTGCAGTAAGACTAAAAAATATCATTCCTGCCTTGACCCTCACTGGAGAGTATGCCCATGCACACAGGCAAGGGAGAACTGACCTTATTGGCATGGGCATGAGGGAACTGGCTCCACTCCCAGCCTGAGGCAGGTGACCCAAGTGGCCCAGACTGACCAGCTCAACTACCACAGACCTATAATGGATTTGCCCACCTAAGGTCTACCTTGTCTAAGACCTTTTGGAGCTCATGGAAATACTGGTTCTGTCAAATGATAACCAATACCCAAAGGCTATAACTTTAGTTGGGGCTGCTGTGGGATGTCCCAGAGGTGTTTCAATGTAGATCTAGTCATGATGATGTACCAGAAGCCAGAACCCAGGACTCATTGCACTGAACATTTGCTAGTAAAACTGATTGACAAAAGGATGTACTGTGTGATACACTGCTCCCCATTCCACAAGAATGCTTGAAGAGGTGCTGGAAAGACAGATAAAATGGAGACATGTAGAGTTTCGTGAGAGGTTTTTTTTTTATTTGTTTTGTTTTATTCTTGTTTTTGTTTGTTTGCTGGCTTTGTTTTGGTTTGGTTTGATTTAAAAAAAAAAAAAAAAAACCTTCTTTTCCTGGAGTGCTTCAGTGGTGAGGGAAGGAGATGGGGGACTGGGAGGAGAGCAGAATTGGGGTGTATGATGTC
The DNA here is from genome assembly GCF_000317375.1 of Microtus ochrogaster. Classification (NCBI taxonomy): domain Eukaryota; kingdom Metazoa; phylum Chordata; class Mammalia; order Rodentia; family Cricetidae; genus Microtus; species Microtus ochrogaster. The sequence continues at coordinate 1,249,715 of NW_004949134.1, read as the reverse complement.
AAATTCCCAAAGAATCAATAAAATATGTTACAAAAAGAAATATCATTCTCCAGACAAATGACTGAATATGACAACTTTAAAATTAACTTTTCCCCCTTGCACTGGATATCTTACATTACAAAAATATAGAGAATCATGGCAAATATAACACACAAATAAATGTAGTATTCAGCATGAGGAAGTTGTGAGTATTCCATCTTGTCCAATTCATTACAGCACTTTGTACTTATCTGTAGATAAATGCTCCTCAGAAGAGAATCTGCTATATTTTTGTATGTTCTCCAGCATCAATCACTTTGATTAGGGTCTCACACGGTGAACCAGGTGTCTTCTCTTCCACAGCAGCTCCATATGTCTCCTACAGCTGTTCTACTTTGGAGGCAGAACATGACTTTTCCACTATAGTTTGTGTCTCTGTCAAAATGACAGCTCATAGATCCTTTGTTGTTTTTTTTTAATCTATTTTTCTTTCTTTTGTCTTGTGATATGACTTGTGGTCAGTGTAAATTTGAGTAGTATGCAATAAGAGTAATCATATCCTGGAATATCTGATAGCTGAAGTATTAGCATCAATTATCATTCTAAAATATTATTGGAAGATCCTGGGCACAGGAGAAACTTTATTTATGAAAAATAATCCTGAGGGAAATTTTTGCTAATCCAATGATGAGTGACTACCATAATTTTGATTTATTTAAATGGAGGATAAATTGACTTTTCTCTTCTATGCTTGATATATAATCTTGAGATTTTTATCGGGACAAACTGATTTTCTTCTGTATTATGTTACAGAATCTAGGACTCTATACTCACTACAATTGTTGTAGAAATGATAGAATAATCTCTGTGTATAAACTTGTCAAGATCTACAGGGTCTGCTATATGCAAATAGCACATTTATGAGTAAGATAGAGGAATAAAAAATTTAATTTTTTTGTAAACAGCATTATTCATGTCTAAAGGTATAGAGTTCTCATAGAGTCTAATGTACGAAGGTAAACAAAGCAATGGGACTTTGAGGAAATATGGCTTTACATGAAGCTTACTGCAAACACTTTTTTGGGGAAAACATAATGAAGCTTTTCATATTGAACTTCTGAGATTCTGATAAAAAGAAAAAGCATATTAAATCTCAATTATCTTATTGAAAGAATGATTCTAGGAAGATTCATAATGTTGTAATAGTTTTATTATAAAATGCTGTTGAAATCAGAATATAGTGTAAAATGAGGCCGTAGTTACCATAGCGTGTTCATTGCAAATGAAGTTTCTATTTACCTTCCTATGGATTTAGAACAAGTATTATCACCAACAATATTCATGATCTTTTAGAAGAAACTAGCAGTGCAAAGGAAAGGGGCTAATTGATTCTCGTTTTCAGCATGCTCTACCCTGCAGCTTCAGATTTCTCTGTTGGTAGCAACTTTCCTTGCTGGTAAAAATCTAGAAGTGGTTTGTTAAAAATCAGTTGATAATATTACTGTTTTATCTTGCAGCATATATACCAGAATATATCCCACTTCCTGTAGAGAATTGCACCAAATAAAGTCTAGTTGTTTAAATAAAAAGTCAGATGAGGCAATGTAGTTATAAAATTGATAAAGGGTTGCAAATGAATAAACTATTGGCATATTAAATAGTTAAGGGCCATGGCATATTTTATTTAGCTGTAATGTTTCAAATTCATGAATTTATGCTGAGACAATAGTATACTCATTTGTATAAACTTTGACAACCAAAATTAATCTTTGTCATATACTTACCTTTACATATTCATATATTTACTGTTCCCTTACAACCACCCCTCCCCCTCTATAAACACATCACATTCCATACTTTAGATGCTTCTTGTAATCCAGACTAGTTCTTTGCTAAAAACCAAAACAAAAAAGAAACTTAGTTTTTGTCAATTTTTCTAATCAAAATATTCATGCCCACAATTTAACTTATTCTTTGGGTGTACAAGGAAGGTTTTGTCTTAGAATGATTGACCAGGTTATTCATTGGTAATCCTCAAATTGAATAATCTTATTAATTTATTTTTAAATAGCTACCAAAACATCTTACAGTAATATCAGGTAGTAGAAGATGAATTGATTGGTTTGGGGAAGAAATAGGCAATTTTATTGTGTATGTGGGGGATTTGGATGTTCATGACACTAAGAAACAAATAATAATAATAATAAAATAAACAAAAAAGTATTGATACTTTTCATTTCTAAGAACTGAGATCAGCAGAGATTCTCAGTTTTGGAGAAACCATTGAATGTTTGGACCCAGAGCACCCAAAAACTGTTGGAGAATAGTACATACAAAATTCAGAAAACATTATGTAATGTGAACACAATTGGACTATGTATTATGTTAAATGCACTGGTCTGTTTTTGCAACTAGTGAAAAACTCATTTGCATGAACTTCTTGTAAAAATAAATCTATAATAAAAAACACTATGACATGTAAAGAAAGCTATAAAGGACACCAAATGATAGTTCATCAACAGGTACTTTACTATCAAAAAGCCAAATAAAAGGTAAGAAAAGGAAAGGGATGAGTGATTTAACAATTGTAAACATTCACTCTAGTGAGCTAAACTAGAACATACTAATTGCTGAACACATTTTACACATACTTAGCAAACATTAGTTGAATTTTTTAGTGAAAGATTTCAAACAACTCAATAGATTCTTTCTTCAAGAGGCTTATAATCTAGTAATTGACAGGTAGACTTACACTGATTGAAACAGTGCTCCCAGATTGCCTGAAGCGCAGATCAAAGATGTTAAAGGCACACAAAACTCATTCACTTAAAAAGACTGCTTTTGATCATTATTCATATTTTCTAGTATATTCTCTTATTCATCATCTCCTATCTTCCATAGTACTTACCTCCTCAGAAACCTAGTCCAACAATTCCATCTAATTTTCTCACATAATTAATTGCATTTACTTGTTTATTCACACACCCTTCCTCTCCCGTATAACATGTTGATTATCAGCTCACAATGGTACTTATTAGCACTAAATGTTTGTGGAATGAATAAACAAATGAATTTATGGAAGAATGCCAAAGTAGCAATTTGAGGATATAAAGAAATAATTTCTAACTCACAGCACCAGTGAGTGCTTTGTGATTAATACAAGCCAGCTTTTTATCTTCTGGTTGTGACATTCATAACATGAGAAATTAATGTAAATAAACAACCTACATGTTATTATTTTTATTTTATAATGATGAAGGAAATATTTTAATAATGTATGTCCAGATTTAAGTTTTAATCTATAATTTTCCATTTCTAAAACCAGTACTGTGATTAATTTAAATTAAAATTTTTATCTAATTCATATACTTCCCTATCCAGAAAGGCTTTAAGAATATGGTTGCATACATTGATTGTTCTTCTGTTTACAAACTATATTATTGAGGAAAAGCTAATGGATAACCATTCAGTAATATTTCAATTCACATATGGCTTATGAGTTCCTAATAGAGTTTAATACTATTTGATTGTACTGAAATAAATACACTCAAGTGGAGAGAAGGATATCATTTTATCATTCTCTGTGCATTAACAAAAGTTTACCTGTTGTTATTCTTTATTTGCAAGTTATAAATGTATTCAAATTTTAATACTTATTTTTAGTTGTTTCAAGACAGGGTTTCTCTGTGTAGCTTTGACGCCTGTCCTGGAACTCACTCTGTAGACCAAACCAGCCTTGAACTCACAGGATTATGCCTCACAGGTGCTGGGATTAAAAGCGTGTGCCACCACTGACCAGCAATAATAATATTTTGTTTATAATATTTCCATCCACCTTCACTTATTTTTCTCCTCCACAATTTTTGCATTTATATATTAATTTTTTATATATTGTGCATGAGTGCCAAAGTCAGGGACAACTTTTGTGAGTTGTTTCTCCTTTTCCAAGGATGGAACTCAGGTCTTCAAGGGTGACAGCCTGTACTCACTGAATCTTCTTGCATGCCTCTCTTTTCTTTCTAACTTCTGTAATATACTACACACAAATGCTTAAATTTTCCTTAAATTTCCATAAAATTTTAATTTTTTTGTTTTATTATTACAAATGCTCAAAACTGGTTTATAAAATATAATTACTTGAAATAGCAATGAATATATTCACAGTGTAATCCATAGCAACATTTTCATCCATCTCCCAGGCTTTGCTCTTTGAGGTATCCAGGTTCTATATGACCCTACATTTGAATGCTATCAAGTTTAAATAAACAGTCTGGCATCAAAAATTGATAAAACTATTTCAAAATAATTTGGATATTGTGATTCATGTCTTTAAATCTAGGAGGGTCTTGTAGATCACAACCTTACAAAGTAAGACTCCGTCTCAAAAAGCAAAGTAATTGAGGGAACATTAAGCCTCAATGTATATTCTTCAATGATTAGGGGCTAATTCCAATAGCAAAAAATGAAAGCACCACACATGAAAAACCCTCCTTTGAGTTGTTGATAAGCTATGTCCAAGAGTACCCACCAAACAACTTAGACTACTGCTGTTGCTTTTAGTTCCCTCCCACATTTTGAAGGTAGGACTCTGTTGCCAGAAACCCCACAGAACATAGTTTTTGAAGGGATTGAAGTGATCTGACCTGATCACCTGGTCTTCTCCATAAATACTAGCTCTCCTAGTATTGGAAATGTTAAATGAGTAAAGCAATCAGTAGAGCTATCTGATAGTAAGCTTATAAATCACAATAATGACTAAATTAGCAATATGTCTGCAGTAGTCAAATACTGACATTTTCATCTTAGGGATAAGTAACAGCTGTCTGGTAGGTGCTGTAGGAATTCCTATAGCCAGTAGCCTTTAAGTTACACACTCACTTGGGTGAGGCCTCTTATAAAATTTATGCCGATGTAAAGCGCTCTTCCAGCCTCTTTTCCGGCTGCAGGATTTGGATATTGAATTGTGAGTCTACCCCTAAATAAATAACCTCCTATTATTCTCAATTCTGATCTAGTGTGGGATTTCTTTTAAGTGTCCATCTTCAAATAGGACTTAAGGCCTACTCATCAGGAGAGAATTCATGCCTAGTAATGCAAGCCTAGCCTACTATCCATGATTACTGAGGGTGATAAATACAAGTGGAGAACCTACTACTGCCATCTTCCTAAGCCAATATAATTTGTTTTTTCGAAATATGTATACTTATACTCACACATAAATATAGCTCTCACCTCTCATCAAAGGCAATTTACTTTGCAGCAATGGAGACTATTACAGCGATAGTCAACTGGCCAAAATGCAAAGAATAAGTTACTATGAGATGACCAAACTCAATTGATACATTTACAATACAATCTTTTAACCCAAGACTCTGACAAAGCTGTAGAAGTGAGAATGGAAAGATTATAAGACCCAGAGGTCCAGAATGGATTTTGTGTGTCTATTAAAATATCAAACTGTACAAAAACAACAAAGAAGTATTTCAGAATTATTTAAACTCCTGAAAATTGGATAATCAGGGTGGAAGACAATAATTAGAATTCAAGCTAAGGTCTTGAATATCATAATCTAAAATTGGTGCCATTTTTGGAAGCAAGAATGAGACTGAAAGTTGCTAGCCTAAAAGAATACTCCGATTTAAATAATTTTAAGTAATGTTCCTAATAAAAGCACATCACATTCATATGACCTGGAAGTTAAAAAGTTGTGAATGAAATCACTCTAAATCTGATAACTTCTGTAATCATTTAATCTTTTTCTATAGATATATCTGCTATTATCAGTTATTCAGCAAATTCACCCATTAGAAATTGCTCCTTTTGTCTTTCTCTATTTTTATTATTCCTAACTCACTCTGGGCATAGATGTCCTAATGCTGAAAGTCAAGAATTTTTTTCCCTACCACTCTCTATATCCCCACATTTTCTTTACTTGTCTTGAAATGATATGACTGCATTAGATACACTGTGAATTAATCCCTTTGCTACCCTTTAAAGCCAAACCATAGGCCTATTATGTAGGAGATATTACAAATGCTGTAAAATTGATTTAAATTGAAAGCTTGTATTTTAGAGGTAGAATTGATTCTATTTATAAGCAGTTACTCTTTAGCTTATTGATAAATTCAATGCAGTTTTGAAACCAGAATGTATGTTGTTGTTAACAACTTAAGAACAAATTTAATTTCAATATAAAACCCAATCACATAGGTGCCATGAAGCATACTAATTTATTACCAATGTGTTTTAGACAAAATAATTTCCTGTTCACATATTTAACTTTGTGGGAAATAGACCAATTCTATGCAATTATTTTTTTAATTTCATTTGTTTTACCTAATATGAATATAAAATATAACACGTATATTTCTATATCTATAGATGAATATATTTTAAAAATATTTTATAGACATTTATTTTTAAATAAACATATGAATATAATTTTCTTTTGTCTTTGAAAGAGGTTTTTTCCTTGTAAACCTAATTTAGCATTTCTAGCATATGAATTATTGCTGATGCTATTTAGAAAATTTCAGATGAAAATAATATAATTCTTTTTTAAAATATCTTGATTAATCTCTATGGTAACTATTTAGCATGTGGAAAGATCTACCATCTTGTGTCAGTAATATGCATAGTGATAAATTTCCAAAATTGGTGGAACTATATTTTCAACTGAACACTGTAAATATATGAAAAGCAGTTAAAGACCTTTGATTAACCATACAAATGCAACATACTTCTGAAACTTAGAAATAAACTATACACAATTAGGCAAGTCAAGTTTTAACTGAATGTATAATGAGGGAAATAAGAGCTGTTTTTCAAGTTTTCATGAGCTCTCGTTCACTAATAGAAAGTATAATTATTTCCCAAGCTCACATACTTGTCAGCATGAATAATAATTCTAAATAAAGCATTTTTTATTGAAGAAAAATATTTCAACCTATTCAGTTTCTGAGAGAGCTATTGCATTTTGCAGCTATGTAATAACAAACATTCTCATATTCTTTCTTACTCTCAAATGGCTTATGGATTTGTGGTTTGATGACTATGGCTCCTTTTCCTATCCTACAAGTACATAGTTGGCCTGCTTGTATTGACTATCTTGTTTCATATTTCTGTCATTGCCACTTTCTGATATACTAATGTTCATTTAACAAACCCTTTGTTAGTTTTGCAAATTACTTCATTATCTTCTTCTTTTGAAATGATGACTTCAGAACAAACCTTAAATGGTTTACCTTTTGTCAACATATTTCATGCACTTATTAGTCCAATCAAGTGAATTTATCTATTTTTACATACTTAAATCATGATTAATAACAGCAAAGAAAACCAAAGAATCATGGAAAGCAAAGTCCATGCAGATTGTAGTCATTGTCTTTCTCTGGTTTTAACATTAAGTTGCATTTTTTTTATTTCTTTGGTATTTTCCTCTTCCCATTATCTGATATTAAAATTCAATGAGCTAGATAACCTATAAACTTCAGAATTTTAACAAATCACTTATTGATTGATTGGTGTGTGGGTTTCTGTGTGTGTAAGGACACACATACTATGGCAATCAAATGGAAGTCTGAGAACAACTTGTGGGAGATAGTTCTCTTCTTCCACCAGATTTTCAGTCTTGGATGAAAGAAAATTACATGCTTAGCCATCTTACCAAAGAAAATTACATGCTTAGCCATCTTACGAAACCCAAAGTAAGAGAATTTACTTTACAGACCGTACCTATGTTTTAAGAATACTTTGTTCCTGTCACTGTCAGTATATATAGCCAAAAATGAAATTGTATCAAGAAGACAAAAGCTTGTTATTCTGGAGCTGTGACATTGTATAGATGCTTATTAGTTTTATTTTAAAAGAAAATTGTATAGTAGGACATAACATAAACTTAATCTCAATAATCTGTGTACAAAGTTAACAGTTTAGATTTGAAAACAATCACTTATATCCTTCTAGTTTTAAAAATCGAGTCACTTTGAAGTTCAGATACTTAATATAAGTATGCATGAATGCAAGGCATATTAGAATATCATTGTCAATCTATAGCCTTTATTGTGTTTGTTTTTAAATATGATTCACCTGTTATTCACTATGGTATTTTGATTTCAAAAAATAATAAATATACAGCAGCACTTTACTGATATAAGTTAAAGACAATAGTCATATGGAACCAAATATCAAGGGCATGAAAAATACCACAAACTATCCTACTGTCTATGTGTTATTTAAATATTATGCTAGTAAATAGGCAACATAAAACATATATTTCTGCCTATAAAATTTAATAATCCTTAAGTCAACATGTAAAGTGACATAGAATTGATATGTTTGCATCTTGTTTTCCTGAAAATACCTTTCTCCTGTACTATCAGTTAAAGACTAGTACATGAAATTATGTAAGTAATAATGTGTGAAATCTGGTGAATAGCTTATACACAAACTCAGGTATAAGTAAACTTGCATATGGATATTAAATAGAAAATTGTAATCAAACTGAGAAGAGGAAAATTTAAAGTAATATTTCCCAAGATATAGAGGTGTGTTTAATGTGAAGAAATCATAAAACAATGCAAATAAAAAATTCCCATTGATTCTATTTTAGCATTTGTAATTTTCTTTTAACACTATTGTTTAGTTTCATCTACTATATTTAGATTTTATGGTATTTTTCTTATCTCATTAAACTTTCTTTTTAATACTTTCTTTCATTGTGTCTCTTCTCTCACTGCTATTCCCTTGGCTTGAGTTTAATTTTTTAAATACATATATTTTAGTGCTTAGTAATGTCATAACCAGCCGCAGGTCTTTTAAAGTATTTAATGTATTCCATCTATTTCCTGTAGAAAATTACACTCTTCCTTCTCTTCCCTTTCTGAGCATCAAGTTTCTATTGGTCGTTCTCTAAGTTTTAACTTTGTGTGTTTCATTCAGAATATCCATAGACATTAGATATTTCATAATGAACTGAGGAGGGCAATCTCCAAAATAAGGGAAGAAAGACTATTGTGTAAAACAATGGCTAAGGAAGAAACCAAAATAAGAGGTTTAAATGAGGGGAGCATGGAAGGGTGGAGTAGAAGATGAAATATTGGGCGGGCTAACTCACACCGCAGGACTTTAAAAAGCCACATTGACACGTACTGTGATATAAGCTTCCTAAAATATGTAATCATATAAAATGAATTTAAATAGAGTTAACGTACGATGGAGGAGAGAAGACACCAATTAGACCGCCAGGAAAACTTTACATCTTGTGAGCTTTTGGCCAAAGGAGATCCAGGAACCCCCAGTCCCCAAACATCACAGGAAATTGCAAAGGCTATTGTTTACCATTTTCACCTGAACGTAAGTAACTATTGCTGAAGATACCATTTACATATATCATATACCATGAAGAAATTGTACTGGTGCCTAACTACAAGTTGCATTCCTATTGACTAATATTCATAATAGGTAGGAACTATGCATGCTATGTGAAGAGACAAGGATTTCTAACCGTTCTTACATTCATTCGTTTCAACTCATTTGAATATTTTCTGTTTTCAATAGTTTCAACTATTTAAGAATAGTATTTCTTCAGTAAAAGAATACTTTAAAAATAAAATAACTACTTAAAAAGAATACTGTATTTTATTATGAACATTGTATTAGTCAGGACTTCTATTGCTATGATAAGACACCATAACCAAAATATGTTAGGGAGGAAAAGATTTATTTGGCTTAAACTCCCACATCACAGTTCATCACCAAAGGAAGTTCGGACAGGAACTCAAAGCAAGACAGGATTCTGGAGGCAGGAGCTGATGCAGAGGCCATAGAGGGGTGCTTACTGACTTGCTTTCAATGGCTTGCTCAGCTTGCATTCATATAAGAACCAGGTCCCACAGTCCAGGGATGGCTTAATTCACAATGGGCTGGGCTCTTTCCAATTTTTCCAATTTTATCAATTATCAGTAATTGATAAAATACCCTACAGACCTGTCTACAGTAGTCTTCTGAAGGCATTTTCTCAATTGATGTTGTGTCCCCTCTAATGACTGTAGCTTTTGTCAAGCTTTTATAAAACTAGCTAGCTCAAACATTACCTCAAATAAATTATCTTTATGAAAGCTGGGTGTTGGTGGCATATACCTTTAACCCCAGCACTTTGTAGGCAGGGGCAAGTGTATCTATGTGAGTTCAAGGTCTGCCTAGTCTAGAGAGCAAGTGCCAAGACAGTCTTGAAAGCTATACAGAGAAACCCTGTGTTTCCTGTGTTGAAAAACCAAAAATAAATAGATAAATGAAAATAAAAGTTGGTAAAATAGCCGTGGACATAATTGATACTTGATGAGTTCATATACTGTATTTTTAATGGTTAAATAGTATTGTAAGAAATTAAATTAATCTGTATGCACTCAATATGCTGTGCTTGAAATGAAATAAACCTTTCTGTGAGGTTTGCTTTTATCTGCTATTCACTAAGTGGCTTTTAACCAGTAGTTCTTTATTGTGTCAAGCACTCTACTGAGCTTTCACTATGCAGAATTGGTGAGAAATCCTTTTTAACTAAAAGAAGGAGATAGCCATTTAAGCATATGACAAGGATACAGTTTGATAGGCACTACTGAAGAGATACATGCAAAGTGTTAGATAACACAAAGGAATGAAGACTCCCTGGAGGGGAAGGATCAAACTTCAAAGAGATCTAGGAGATGAAGTTATTTGAAGTTGGTTTTAAAAGCCAATGAGGAAGTTTCTGGCTATGGTGAGATACAGGAAGGTCATGTCTAGCATAAAAAGCAAACTATACAGAATATAACAAAATTGAATTGAGGACCAAGGAGATGGTTCATTGGATGCCGTGCTTGTGGTACAAGCATAGGCACTAGAGTTAGGATTCCCATCAATCATACTTAAAAAAAAATCTGTCGTAGTAGTAAATAGTTGGTTCCCTAGAGCTCACTAGACAGACAGCTGAGACCGCTTGTTGAGTTCAATTCTGGATTCAGAGACTGACACTGTCTCAGACATAAGTGGGGGACAGCTGAGGAAGATGCCCGATGTATGTAACTCTCATTTCCATACTCCCAAACACATGCACATGCCTACATGAACACTTGAATACCTCTCTCTTTCTCTATATCTCTATCCTTATATCTCTCTCAAATAAATCATTATGATCTTTTTTTTTTCTGAGACAGTGTTTCTCTGTGTACCTTTGGAGCCTGTCCTGGAATTATGTAGACCAGCCTGGCCTAGAACTCATTTTGCCTCCATTTCCACTTAGAAAGAGCAAACCTCTAAGAGATGACAGTCAAATGTCACAAAATAGGATACAATAAGACAAGGCAAAAGCCCTAATACTGAGGCTGGACAAGTGCACCCAATAGAAGGCAAATAGTCCTAAGAGCAGTCAAAGGAGTCCAAGACACACCCATTTGTTGAATTAGGAGCGGCGGGGCTGCGTCCCCAGCACCCGGCCGCCTGCATGGCTAGCTTTATACCCGAAATAATTACACGGTAACTGTATTCTTTTAAACACTGCCTGGCCCCATTAGTTTCAGCCTCTTATTGGCTAGCTCTTACATATTAATCTAACCCATTTCTATTAATCTTTGTAGCCCACGAGCTGGCTTCGAACTCGTGATCCTCCTGCCTCTGCCTCCTTCAGCAAATCCTACCGGCGTGCGCCACCACAACCGGAAATGGGCCTAGGCAGTTTCTTTATTAATAAGAAATCACTCCCACATCACCCATTCCCTCTCTGAGGAGTCCCACAAAAACACCAAGCTAAACAAACACAGCATGTATGGAGAGGACCTAGTGCAGACCTACACAGGCTCTATAACTGCCCCTTTACTCTCTGAGTCCCTATGAGCCAGGCTTAGTTAATTCAGTGGGTCATGTTCACCTGGTGTCCTCCATCCCCTCTGACTCTTACAATCTTTTCTCCCCCTCTTCTGTGGGGTTCACTGAGCACCTAGGGAAGGGACCAGATGGAGAGCTCAAATTTATGCTGTCTCTACATGCATACTGTCTGACTGTGGTTCTCTGCAACTTCTCCCATCTGCTTCTGGAGGAAGCCAGTGACTCTAGAAAAACATCAGTGGGAAACATTTCATTGATTTTTTTTGATTAATTAATTTTTGCCTGTAGTGTTTGTCTCCATTGAAGTTCTCTTTGCTGTCCAATCTCCAGTTCCTGGCCATCAAGACAGTATAAGAAAAGATACAAGACAAGAAAAAGTCCTCATAGTGAGGCTGGATAAGACAACCCAATAGGAGGAAAAGAGTCCCAAGAGCAGGCAAAAGAGTCAGAGATACACTTTCTCCCACTATTAGGAACCCCACGGAAACACCAAGCTTACAGCCATAACTTATATGCAGAGGATCCAGTGAAGAAACATGCAGGCCCGGTGCTTGCCCTTCAGGCTCTGTAAATCCATGTGAGGGCTGCTTAGCTGATTAGGTGGGCTGTGTTCTGCTCTGATCTTAAAGAGCAAAAGTTGGGGTGTTTGGGAAGTTCAGGAAGTGTGATTCAGAAGGATAAAAGGATGGTATAGAAAGTAAAGAGTGGTAGACTGAAACCAAAATATATAAAATAAAATCTTTTTATAGAAGATGGACAATTTTCCATCGGCAAAGAAATACCAGACAGAATTTTAATCAATTTGGGTGTCATGCTAGGTAAGATGTTTAGAACAGTAACTCTGGTTACATTGTGGATGAATGAAGAACATAGTGCTTACACATCTTTCATACTCCTTTAGGTCAGCATAAATAAACACTGAGAAAAAGAAATGAGCTGGATCTCTTCCATACAATAAAAGTGATTCCTTCCTAATCTTGCTTCCCTACTAGCAAATATACTTAGTTTTGTTTTATAAAATCAGCAAAGTGATTAAGATTCAAATGTCTAGCTTTCTTAGCAGGCCAGGGGAAAATGCTTTAATGATGCCCATATTTTAAAGAAAGTGTATCTTAATTTGCGAAATGTGTTTCAAATTCATTTGAAATCATTTATTGCAGTGAAATGAGGCAATCTGAGTCCATAGTGAAATGTTTTGAAATGTTGCTTTTAATGATATTATCCACTACCTACATGATGCAATTTATATTATGAAAAATAAAGTTAGTTTGGGTTTCTGATGCCTTAAAGAGTAAGTTGCAGGGGTGGTAACTGTTTGGGAACTTAATCAGTGGTTGTGTTTCTTTTTTTAAATGTGTTATTTTCTTCCAAAGACTAGACTATAATCCCGCCCTCTCTCTCTCTCTCTCTCACACACACACACAAATTACAATAGTACATTCCTATGGCAGCCATTTGATTTGATAGATGAAATGTGTACGTGAATTTTGTAAATCATTTCCATATGTTGTTATTAATATATTATGCTATTTTCTACCGAATATCTAGGTCACTAAATGGCATGCAAAGTACATTCACCTACCATATCCCAATTTCTTCAAATTAATTCCCATGGATTTCACATACATTATTATAAATTTTATATTGATTTTCACAGAAACCTACTATGAGCATCTTTCACACACTGCTATCAAATACCTTATACAAAAGTGGATTCTCATATTACTTTTGTTTACATATTGGAAAGCTCGTAGATAATTTTCTTTCCTTCCCTGAATGTTATTAATAACAATGTCAACATCCATTGCGGGTGTTGTTACTGAGTTAACACATGGGGTTTGTAAATTTACACATTAGAATATAATTATGTTAGAGAAAATAGCTCTTACTTTACTCAAGAACTAATGAATCCATTACCATCTGGTCCTATAGCAGTCCATTTTTCTTACAACTCAGAAATTAGTTAATAATTTCAGTGTGTATGGGATATGAACAATGCCTAGAACTTTGCCCTATATAGAAGCCTCTTGAAAATTACGCATTCTTCTGTTATTTCAAGGGAAAAATTTTTACTGCTTAATAATAAGAAACACATTTCTGTTCTTCATGTTATCTTATTTCTGGAATACTTTAAATTCTATAAAAAATTTAATTTTGACATTCTGCTGTGATTTTTCAATGTTGTAGCATTAGAAATCATATATTTATTCAAGAATAGGTAGACAGTGATGGGTAGCTTCTCAAGATATAAAGTTTAGATTGTTAATAGTTTACTTTGGATCAGTAGATATCTTCATCCTAATTAACACCTTCTACTACTCCTGGTACTTGAGAATTTGGCTGCATTACCAATGGAATACGGGTTCTGAAATTGAACAGGGATCTGACACAGTTGGACCTCAATTGTCTCTCATGGCCTTGGGGTACTTCCAAAGTTATTTTGTACAATAATTCTCCCAAATCCTGATCCTCATGTCATATTTTCTCACAGTGCTCAGTTCCCCAAATGTGATGAAACATACAGCGAAATATCAAGTGGGCACATAAATCTGACTCTCCTGGTATGTTTAATGTTTTCGGGAAGACAATGTAACTGGGAAGAGGCTGTCAGAGAACCTATGTAAACACTTCAACATTAATTGTATTTTTTCCTTCACACTTTGCACATTCTATAAAAAATGCCTGATATTTTATAGAAATATTTTATTTTATTAAAGTCTCATAAAAATGACCTTCATTCTCTTAAAGTGTTAAATTGTTGATATGCAGCTCTAAAATATTTTAATGTTCAATAATTTATTTGTGTTTTCCTTACATAGCTAATCAAATTTCACAAAGTCCAAATCTTTAAATTATCTGAGGACTGACTTACATCTGAAGATTGCTTATATATATATCAAACATGACCATAAACAAATACAAGTATATATATATATATATACATATATATATATATATATATATATCTTTAATGCTTAAGGAAATATAAAATAATATGATCATGTACTTGATTAGATTAATGGTGAGTGAATATTGGAAAAGATGTACTAATGCTTCCACTCTTTTTTTGTGATTATAGTTAGTTTGTAAGGATAAGAGCCTGACTCCATTTGCCTCAAAGGAGGGAACAAATATCAGAAGGATATTTGATCACACAGAGTTGGTATTCTTCATAGGCCACAAGGATGGATAAGAAGGGACTTTTCTAAAAAGTTCACAGCAGCATTGTGAACATTTTCTCTAAAACTGTCATATTATCATACATTAACATAACTATATTCTACACAATTTCTATCAAAATTGAGAAAGGTATATGGAACTGGTCACGACTGCCATATCTCTTATATTGGCTTGGGAAGGATAGCTCCTTTAACAGAATCCCATTAACTGGAAAATATAATTGAATATCTTTTATTTTTATCTGCTGAAGTATATTTCTAATCAAATATATGTTCTCCCATCTTTAAAGTATAAAAATATTCAGAATTTCTTCTATGATGAATAGTTCTATATTTTTTATTTTTAAAAATTTTTACGAATGTACAAAACTCTCCGGAAAAGATGAGCAAATTATGCTATAGCACTTTTTCTCTGAGTTACTTTTGCTATGCTTTTCTGTTCAAACAATGCACTTTGTTTTAGACAAAATGGGATCTGTATAATATAGCTTTTCTACTTATGCTAACATTAGAGTTAGAAGCGACTAGAAATATATTGTTTGCATGCTTTCAATTTCTGTCTTGCATAATTTCTATGCATTCTTCTCTACTCAAAATTCTAGCTCTGGGTTACTATGCGTCAAAACTAGAATGACACAGACTTGCCATATGTCCCAGCTCTGTTAAGTCAGCAACACTGTATGCATTCTGTATTTCCTAGAATACTGAAAAAAAATGGGGACTTTTTTTCTGCTGTTTTGAAATGTTTACCTAATATAGTTTCCCCATTTCTATTTCTATCCTTAGGTAAAGCTATGCTTTTCATTATCAACAGTGTTGTCCTATTAGAGACCGGTGATTTGACTCACCAACTTGGAGTTTATTCATTATTTTAGTTTTTTTTTCCTTCTCCCTGACAACTCCTAGTAAAATGCATAATACTGATCTAAAATTTCCAGTAGTGTCAATAAATAAATTTTGCATTGCATATTAAATTATGTAAAATGTACTGTGTATAAGAACACATCATTCTACATATACACAAAATCTCTGATTCATTAAGGAAAAACTGGAAATACGGAATTCTATAATTTGGTTTAAAGTAGCATACTTTACTCCTAAACAAAAATGACAGTTACAATATAATGATGGAGTCCAAATTATTACAAGTTTACTTAAATGAGGAAAGTAGCATTCTTTGTTATTAGAAAACATTCTTTCTCCTTGCAGTATCATTTGACAAGCCAATTTTGACTTTATCTGATCCAAATTATCCAAGTCCTAGCATTTCAGCAGTCTCTTTAGTTTTAACGTAATGATAGCTTTCTATTTAAGGTTTTTCAGCTTCTTTCTAAAAAATAACAGACAAGTGGCTTTCATGACATACTGTAGGTGACAACTTTGCTGGTTTTAGGTAACTGAAGACAGGATCCATCCATTAAATGTTTTGTTACAATCTGCTAATTATAATTGAGACTTATTAAAATTGATAGTCCACATTCTCTCAGCTTGGTTAGGGCTTGTAATGATTACTCATTTCTTTGGCTAATCTGACCAAACCCATGGAGTTAACTTCTTTGCTTTCCATAGTTTTTTTTTTTTTTTTCATCCCATATCTCTCTACTATAAGGTTAGCAAACTGGCTTTCTAGTTGCTGACCCAACTGTATGACCTAAAACAAACAAACTAAACTAAAAAAGCTAAGGGAGGACATACCATGCTGTCTTTGAGTAATCACCTTAATTGTTTCTTTTTTTT